>NW_022995947.1:0-12874 GCF_900245975.1 Drosophila guanche | reverse complement strand
TTTGAAAATACTTAAAAGAAAATATCTGCCATAGAAAATAAACCCGAGTTTTCCCGAGTTTTTAAAGTCAAAATTTCGAAGAAAAAAAATCTCATAACAATCAATATTTTTTTCATTTCCGAGACGGTAGACCAAAACCACACACAGTTTGGATCCATTTTATACCAGTATCAATCAACTTTTCAGATAATCAAAGTTTTTACAACCAAAATTAGGATACTTAAGTTATGTGAAAAAACAAATCGCTACCTCTGAAAAAACCTTAAACAAAAAATTACTTTCTTAATAAATTCTTAAAAATAAAGTTCTGCCATAGAAAATAAACCCGACTCTTCCCGAGTTTTAAAAGTCAAAATTTCGTTAAAAATACCGCACAAAAATCAACATTTTTGCATTTCAAAGCTTTACCCAGACGGTAGGCCAAAACCACACAGAGTTTGGATCCACTTTATAGCAGTATCAATCAACTATTTCAGATAATCAAAGTTTTTTACAACCAAAATTAAGATACTTTACTAAGCTTTCAAAGTTATGTGAAAAAAACAAAATAAACCCGACTTTTCCCGAGTTTTTAAAGTAAAAATTTCGAAAAAAAATGTCACAACAATCAACATTTTTGCATTTCAAAGCTTTACCCAGACGGTAGGCCAAAACCACACAGAGTTTGGATCCATTTTATAGCAGTATCAATAAACTTTTCAGATAATCAAAGTTTTTACAACCAAAATTAGGATACTTAAGTTATGTGAAAAAACAAATCGCTACCTCTGAAAAAACCTTAAACAAAAAATTACTTTCTTAATAAATTCTTAATAATAAAGTTCTGCCATAGAAAATAAATCCGACTCTTTCCGAGTTTTAAAAGTAAAAATTTCGAAAAAAAAAATCTCACAACAATCAAACATTTTTGCATTTCAAAGCTTTACCCAGACGGTAGGTCAAAACCACACAGAGTTTGGATCCATTTTATAACAGTATCAATCAACTTTTCAGATAAACAAAGTTTTTTGCAACCAAATCTAAGATACTTAAGCTATGTGAAAAAACAAATCGCTACCTCTGAAAAAACCTTAAAGTAAAAATTAAATCCTTAATAAGTTCTTAATAATAAAGTTCTGCCATAGAAAATAAACCCGACTCTTCCGGAGTTTTTAAAGTCAAAATTTCGTAAAAAATACCTCACAAAAATCAACATTTTTGTATTTCAAAGATTTTCCGAGACGGTAGGCCAAAACCACACACAGATTGGATCCATTTTATAGCAGCATCATTCAACTTTTCAGATAATCAAAGTTCTTCATAACCAGATCTAAGATACTTAAGTTATGTGAAAAAACAAATCGCTACCTCTGAAAAAACCTTAAACAAAAAATTACTTTCTTAATAAATTCTTAATAATAAAGTTCTGCCATAGTAAATAAACCCGACTCGTTCCGAGTTTTAAAAGTAAAAATTTCGAAAAAAAAAATCTCACAACAATCAAACATTTTTGCATTTCAAAGCTTTACCCAGACGGTAGGCCAAAACCACACAGAGTTTGGATCCATTTTATAACAGTATCAATCAACTTTTCAGATAAACAAAGTTTTTTGCAACCAAATCTAAGATACTTAAGCTATGTGAAAAAACAAATCGCTACCTCTGAAAAAACCTTAAAGTAAAAATTAAATCCTTAATAAGTTCTTAAAAAAAACAAGTTCTGCCATAGAAAATAAACCCGACTCTTCCGGAGTTTTTAAAGTCAAAATTTCGTAAAAAATACCTCACAAAAATCAACATTTTTGCATTTCAAAGCTTTACCCAGACGGTAGGCCAAAACCACACAGAGTTTGGATCCATTTTATAGCAGTATTTTAGATAATCAAAGTTTTTTACAACCAAAATTAAGATACTTTACTAAGCTTTCAAAGTTATGTGAAAAAAACAAAATAAACCCGACACTTCCCGAGTTTTAAAAGTCAAAATTTCGTAAAAAATACCTCACAAAAATCAATATTTTTGCATTTCAAAGCTTTGCCGAGACCGTAGGCCAAAACCGCACAAAGTTTGGATTTATAGCAGTATCAATCAACTTTTTCAGATAATCAAAGTTTTTTACAACCAAAATTAAGATACTTAAGTTATGTGAAAAAACAAATCGCAACCTCTGCAAAAACCTTAAACTTAAAATTACATACTTAAAAAGTTCTTAAAAAGTTTTTAATGTAAAAATTTCGAAAAAAAAAATCTCACAACAATCAAACATTTTTGCATTTCAAAGCTTTATCCAGACGGTAGGCCAAAACCACACAGAGTTTGGATCCATTTTATAGCAGTATCAATCAACTTTTCAGATAATCAAAGTTTTTACAACCAAAATTAAGATACTTAAGTTATGTAAAAAAACAAATCGCTACCTCTGAAATAACCTTTAACAAAAAATTACTTTCTTAATAAATTCTTTAAAAAAAAGTTCTGGGATAGAAAATAAACCCGACTCTTCCCGAGTTTTAAAAGTCAAAATTTCGTAAAAAATACCTCACAAAAATGAACATTTTTGCATTTCAAAGCTTTGCCCAGACGGTAGGCCAAAACCACACAGAGTTTGAATCCACTCTATATCAGTATCAATCAACTTTTTCAGATAATCAAAGTTCTTTATAACCAGATCTAAGATACTTAATTTATGTGAAAACCCAACCGCAACCTCTGAAAAACCTTAAACTAAAATTTACATCCTTAATAAGTTCTTAAAAAACAAGTTCTGTCATAGAAAATAAACCCGACTTTTCCCGAATTTTTAAAGTCAATATTGAAGTTCATGAAGTAAGGAGCCTTCATTAAACAAAGGGCAGAAAATGCCATTCGACCTTGGTAAACTATGTGGATACATATGACCTGGGTAGCTTTCCTGGGAATAGGTGGTTTGAAAAAATTGTGCAAAAAGATCGGCGATTGCCTGATCATTGTTTGCCATATTCAAAAATGATAGCGAGGATGGATGTGCGGACGTTCTAAGCTTACTGTTTACAAAGCTGTAAAACTGTTTAGGGTCCTGTGAAAAACGTATCCTGCATCGAAGGAGGAAGTTCCTATAGCATTGAGCATTAAGAACAGTGAAATTTGACCGAGCTATTAAGTAATTAAAAAGAGAAGAGGGAGAACCAACTTCTTGAGATATTTTAAATAGTCGTGATTTTAGATTTTTTAGACTGGATAACTCTTTGGTGAACCAAGGAGGTTTCGCAAATCTAGTCGGACATGAAAGTGGGACACACGTGTCAAAAATTGT
Source organism: Drosophila guanche (assembly GCF_900245975.1). NCBI lineage: Eukaryota > Metazoa > Arthropoda > Insecta > Diptera > Drosophilidae > Drosophila > Drosophila guanche. The sequence continues at coordinate 9,603 of NW_022995947.1, read as the reverse complement.
GTCAAGTACATTGTAAAAAATGTTTGTGCCTTCAATGACGTCAGTGCACAAGTGCACTTTCTAATTAAGTTCTTGAGCTTCGTAAACTTGGCTTTACGAAAGCAGCGGACGCGTTAAAATAGCCTACCCGCACGATCCGATACAGTAGGTCCAATATCTATCGACACTTCGAAAGTAGGATGATAGTCTTCAGGTATAGTGAGCGGGAGTGCTCGTGTTAACAACGCTACGTTCGGATCCGAGACAAAGCAAAGATTGAGACAGGGCCAGGTCTAATAAGCCATCAATAAACTCATGTCGTGACATGGGCACAAGGTTGTTTGACTCGTTAACCGAAGACCAAACAGTACCTGGCAGGTTGAAATCTCCAAGAACTATTAAATGGTCTTTATCAGATAGCGAGGAAGAAACAGTTTTTAAGGCAGACAAATGCTGCTCGTATTTAAGTACATCCGAAGTCGGTGGAATATACGAGCAAGTGACATAAATAGACTGGCCGGGAAGAATCAGTCTAACACAGAGGAATTCCAGGTCTGGTGAGACCTGGAGTATGAAAAGTTCCGACGTAAAGGAAAAGTTTACTGCAATCAGAACCCCTCCTCCACGTAGAGACGAACGATCATTCCTATAAATTGTGTACCGATCTGCCAAAACTTCGGAGCTAAGCATGTCCGGCTTTAACCAGGTTTCGGTAAACACAATAACATGTGATGAAAATGTAAAAATATCCATAAAAAGAATGCTCAGCTAACTACGTAAGCCGCGAGCATTTTGATAGGCTACAAAGAGGGATGTTAGTTTTTTGACTGCAAGGAATTGCAGTCGGAAGAGGGGGATGGAGCAGAGGAGGACGGACCACTGGCCTCACTACTAGGAAGATTTATAGGGGCCTATTTTTCTTCTTAGCCTTAAACTCTTTCATAACCAGGTGCTCTGGCCAAAATTTGGAAGAGCAAATGGTCTCGAAATGAGTTGGAGACACGCTAATCTTGGATCCACTTCATAGGAGCATTAATAAACTTTTCAGATAATCAAAGTTTCTTACAACCAGATCTAGGATACTGAACTTATGTAAAAAAACAAACCGCAACCTCTGAAAAACATTAAACTAAAAATAACATCCTTAATAAGATCTTAAAAAAACATGTTCTTCCATAGAAAATAAACCCGACTTTTAACGAGTTTTTAAAGTCAAAATTTCAAAAAAAAAAAAAAAAATCTTACAACAATCAACATTTTTGCATTTCGAAGACGGTAAGGCAAAACCACAAAGTGTTGGATTCACTTGTCATCAGCATCAATCACCTTTTCAGACAATCAAAGTTCTTGACAAGCAGATCTAAGATACTACAGTTATGTGAAAAACAAACCGCAACCCCTGAAAACATCTTAAACTAAAAATTACATCCTTAATAAGTTCCTGAAAAACAAGTTTTGCAATAGAAAATAAACCCGACTTTTCCCGAGTTTTTGAAGTAAAAATATCGAAAAAAAAAATCGCACATCATTCAACATTTTTGCATTTCAAAGCTTTACCCAGACGGTAAATTTCCATTTTGTCCATTTTATAGCAGAATCAATCAACTTTTCAGATAATGCAAAGTTTTGTGCAACCAGATCTAAGATACTTAAGTTATGTGATAAAACAAACCGCAACCTCTAAAAAACCCTTAAACTGAAAATTACATCCTTAATAAATTCCTAAAAAACAAAATCTGCCATTGAAAATAAACCCGACTTTTCCCGGAATTTTTGAAGTAAAAATATCGAAAAAAAAATCTCACATCAATCAACATTTTTGCATTTCAAAGCTTTTCCGAGACGGTAGGCCAAAACCACAAGCAATTTGGATACATTTGATAGCAGTGTAAATCAACTTTTCATATAGTCAAAGTTTCTTACAACCGAAATTAAGATACTTAAGTTATGTGAAAAAACAAACCGCAACCTCTGAAAAAACTGATTAAAAAAAATCTCACAACAATCAACATTTTTGCATTTCAAAGCTTTTCCGAGACGGTAGGCCAAAACCTCAAACAGTTCAGATCCATTTGATAGCAGTATAAATAAACTTTTCAGATAATCAAAGTTTGTTGCAACCAAAATTAAGATACTTAAGTTATATGAAAAAACAAACCGCAACCTTTGAAAAAACTGATTTAAAAAAAAAAAAAAAATCTCACAACAATCAACATTATTGCATTTCAAAGCTTTTCCGAGACGGAAGGCCATAACCACAAACAGTTTGGATTCATTTTATAGCAGTATCAATCAACTTTTCAAATAATCATAATTTTTTACAACCAAAATTAAGATACTTAAGTTATGTGAAAAAACAAAACGCAACCTCTGAAAAAACCTTAAACTAAAAATTACAAAATTGCTAGTTCTTAAAAAACAAGTTCTGCCATAGAAAATAAACCCGACTTTTCCCGAGTTTTTAAAGTAAAAATATCGAAAAAAAATAATCTCACATCAATCAACATTTTTGCATTTCAAAGCTTTTCCGAGACGGTAGGCCAAAACCACAAACAGTTTGGATCCATTTTATAGCAGAATCAATCAAATTTTCAGATAATCAAAGTTTGTTACAACCAAAATTCAGATACTTAAGTTATGTGAAAAAACAAAGCGCAACCTCTGAAAAAAACCTTAAACTTAAAATTACTTCCATAATAAGTTCCTAAAAAACAAGTTCTGCCGTTGAAAATAAACCCGACTTTTCCCGAGTTATTAAAGTAAAAATATCGAAAAAAAAAAATCTCACATCAATCAACATTTTTGCATTTCAAAGGTTTACCCAGACGGTAGGCCAAAACCACACAGAGTTCTAACCAATTGTATAGCAGGATCAATCAACTTTTCAGATAATCAAAGTTTGTTACAACCAAAATTAAGATACTTAAGTTATGTGAAAAAGCAAACCGCAACCTCTGAAAAAAACCTTAGACTTAAAACTACTTCTTTAATAAGTTATTAAAAAACAAGTTCTGCCATAAAAAATAAACCCGACTTTTCCCGAGGTTTTTTCAAAAAAACGTTAAAAATACCTCACAAAAATCAACATTTTTGCATTTCAAAGCTTTACCCAGACGGTAGGCCAAACCCACACAGAGTTTGGATCCATTTTATAGCAGAATCAATCAACTTTTCTGATAATCAACGTTTTTTGCAACCAGATCTTAGATACTTAAGTTATGTGAAAAAACAAACCACAACATCTGAAAAAACCGTAAACTAAAAATTACAAAATTGCTAGTTCATAAAAAACAAGTTCTGGCATAGAAAATAAAACCGACGTCTCCCGAGTTTTTAAAGTAAAAATTTCGAAAAAAAAATCTCACAACAATCCACATTTTTGCATTTCAAAGCTTTTCCGAGACGGTAGGCCAAAACCACACAGAGTTTGGATCCATTTTATAGCAGTATCAATCAACTTTTCAGATAATCAAAGTTTTTTACAACCAAAATTAAGATACTTAAGTTATGTGAAAAAACAAACCGCAACCTCGGAAAAAACTAATTTAAAAAAAAAATCTCACACAATCAACATTTTTGCATTTCAAAGCTTTTCCGAGACGGTAGACCAAAACCACAAACAGTTTGGATCCATTTTATTGAATTACCAATCAACTTTTCAGATAATCATAATTTTTTACAACCAAAAGTAAGATACTTAAGTTATGTGAAAAAACAAACCGCAACCTCTGAAAAAACCTTAAACTAAAAATTACAAAATTGCTAGTTCTTAAAAAACAAGTTCTGCCATAGAAAATAAACCCGACTTTTCCCGAGTTTTTAAAGTAAAAATATCGAAAAAAAAAATCTCACATCAATCAAAATTTTTGCATTTCAATGCTTCACCCAGACGGTAGACCAAAACCACACTGAGCTTGGATCCATTTTATAGCAGTATCAATCAACTTTTAAGATAATCAAAGTTTTTTACAACCAAAATTAAGATACTTAAGTTATGTAAAAAAACAGAACGCAACCTCTGAAAAAACCTTAAACTAAAAATTACATCCTTATTAAGTTCATAAAAAACAACTTCTGCCATAGAAAATAAACCCGACTTTTCCCGAGTTTTTAAAGTAAAAATATCAAAAAAAAATCTCACATCAATCAACATTTTTGCATTTCAATGCTTTACCCAGACGGTAGGCCAAAACCACAAACAGTTTGGATCCATTTTATAGCAGTATAAATCAACTTTTCAGTTAATCAAAGTTTTTCACAACCAAAATTAAGATACTTAAGTTATGTGAAAAAACAAACCGCAACCTCAGAAAAAACCTTAAACTTAAAATTACTTCCTTAATAAGTTCTTAAAAAACAAGTTCTGCCATAGAAAATAAACCCGACTTTTCCCGAGTTTTTAAAGTAAAAATATCGAAAAACAAAATTTCACATCAATCAACATTTTTGCATTTCAAAGCTTTACCCAGGCGGTAGGCCAAAACCACAAACAGTTTGGATCCATTTTATAGCAGTATCAATCAACTTTTCAGATAATCAAAGTTTTTTACAACCAAAATTAAGATACTTAAGTTATGTGAAAAAACAAACCGCAACCTCTGAAAAAACCTTAAATTTAAAATTACTTATTTAATAAGTTCTTAAAAAACAAGTTCTTCCATAGAAAATAAAACCGACTTTTCCCAAGTTTTTAAAGTCAAATTTTCGTAAAAAATACCTCACAAAAATCAACAATTTTGCATTTCAAAGCTTTACCCAGATGGTAGGCCAAAATCACACAGAGTTTGGATCCATTTTATAGCAGAATCAATCAACTTTTCTGATAATCAAAGTTTTTTGCAACCAGAGCTTAGATACTTAAGTTATGTGAAAAAACAAACCGCAACCTCTGAAAAAACCTTAAACTAAAAATTACAAAAATGCTAGTTCTTAAAAAACAAGTTCTGGCATAGAAAATAAACCCGACTTTTCCCGAGTTTTTAAAGTAAAAATTTCGAAAACAAAAAATCTCACAACAATCAAAATTTTTGCATTGCAAAGCTTTACCCAGACGGTAGGCCAAATCCACACAGAGTTTGGGTCCATTTTATACCAGTAGCAATCAACTTTTCAGATAATCAAAGTTTTTTACAACCAAAATTAAGATACTTAAGTTATGTAAAAAAACAAACCGCAACCTCTGAAAAAACCTTAAACTTAAAATTACTTCCTTAATAAGTTCTTAAAAAACAAGTTCTGGCATAGAAAATAAACCCGACTTTTCCCGAGTTTTTAAAGTCAAAAATTCGTACCTCAATTATACCTCACAAAAAATAAAGATTTTTGCATTTCAAAGCTTTACCCAGACGGTAGGCCAAAACCACACAGAGTTTGGATCCATTTTATAGCAGAATCAATCAACTTTTCTGATAATCAAAGTTTTTTGCAACCAGATCTTAGATACTTAAGTTATGTGAAAAAACAAACCGCAACCTCTGAAAAAACCTTAAACTAAAAATTACTTCCTTTATAAGATCTTTAAAAACAAGTTCTGCCATAGAAAATAAACCCGAGTTTTTAAAGTCAAAATTTCGTAGAAAATACATCACAAAAATCAACATTTTTGCATTTCAAAGCTTTACCCAGACGGTAGGCCAAAACCACACAGAGTTTGGATCCATTTTATGACAGAATCAATCAACTTTTCAGATAATCAAAGTTTTTTGCAACCAGATCTAAGATACTTAAGTTATGTAAAAAACAAACCGCAACCTCTGAAAAAACCTTAAACTAAAAATTACATCCCCAATAAGTTCCTAAAAAACAAGTTCTGCCACAGAAAATAAACCCGACTTTTCCCGAGTTCTTAAAGTCAAAATTTGGGAAAAAAAAAATCTCACAACAATCAACATTTTTGCATTTCAAAGCTTTTCCGAGACGGTAGGTCAACCCCACAAACACTTTGGATCCATTTTATGACAGTATCAATCAACTTTTCACATAATCAAAGTTTTTTGCAACCAGATCTAAGATACTTAAGTTATGTGAAAAAACAAACCGCAAACTCTGAAAAAACCTTAAACTTAAAATTACTTCCTTAATAAGTTCTTAAAAAAACAAGTTCTGGCATAGAAAATAAACCCGACTTTTCCCGAGTTTTTAAAGTCAAAATTTCGAAAACAAAAAATCTCACAACAATCAAAATGTTTGCATTTCAAAGCTTTACCCAGACGGTAGGCCAAAACCACACAGAGTTTGGATCCATTTTATAGCAGTATCAATCAACTTTTCACATAATCAAAGTTTTTTGCAACCAGATCTAAGATACTTAAGTTATGTGAAAAAACAAACCGCAAACTCTGAAAAAACCTTAAGCTTAAAATTACTTCCTTAATAAGTTCTTAAAAAACAAATTCTGGCATAGAAAATAAACCCGACTTTTCCCGAGTTTTAAAGTAAAAATATCCAAAAAAAAAATCTCACATCAATCAACATTTTTGCATTTCAAAGCTTTACCCAGACGGTAGGCCAAACCCACAAACAGTTTGGATCCATTTTATAGCAGTATCAATAAACTTTTCAGATAATCAAAGTTTTTTACAACCAAAATTAAGATACTTAAGTTATGTGAAAAAACAAACCGCAACCTCTGAAAAAACCTTTAACTTAAAACTACTTCCTTAATAAGTTCTTAAAAAACATGTTCTGCCATAGAAAAAAAACCCGACTCTTCTCGAGTTTTTAAAGTCAAAATTTCGTACAAAATACCTCACAAAAATCAACATTTTTGCATTTTAAAGCTTTACCCAGACGGTAGGCCAAAACCACACAGAGTTTGGATCCATTTTATAGCAGATTCAATCAACTTTTCAGATAATCAAAGTTTTTTGCAACCAGATCTTAGATACTAAAGTTATGTGAAAAAAAACCGCAACCTCTGAAAAAACATTAAACAAAAAATTACAAAATTGTTAGTTCTTAAAAAACAAGTTCTGCCATAGAAAATAAACCCGACTTATCCCGAGTTTTTAATGTCAACATTTCGAAAAAAAAATCTTACAACAATAAACATTTTTTCATTTCAAAGCTTTTCCGAGACGGTATGTCAACCCCACAAACAGTTTGGATCCATTTTATAGCAGTATCAATCAACTTTTAAGATAATCAAGATTTTTTACAACCAAAATTAAGATACTTAAGTTATGTGAAAAAACAAACCGCAACCTCTGAAAAAACCTTAAACTTAAAATTACTTCCTTAATAAGTTCTTAAAAAACAAGTTCTGGCATAGAAAATAAACCCGACTTTTCCCGAGTTTTTAAAGTCAAAATTTCGAAAACAAAAAATCTCACAACAATCAAAATGTTCGCGTTTCAAAACTTTACCCAGACGGTAGGACAAAACCACACAGAGTTTGGATCCATTTTATAGCAGAATCAATCAACTTTTCAGATGCCATAGAAAAAAAACCCGACTCTTCTCGAGTTTTTAAAGTCAAAATTTCGTACAAAATACCTCACAAAAATCAACATTTTTGCATTTTAAAGCTTTACCCAGACGGTAGGCCAAATCCACACAGAGTTTGGATCCATTTTATAGCAGAATCAATCAACTTTTCAGATAATCAAAGTTTTTTGCAACCAGATCTTAGATACTAAAGTTATGTGAAAAAAAACCGCAACCTCTGAAAAAACATTAAACAAAAAATTACAAAATTGTTAGTTCTTAAAAAACAAGTTCTGTCATAGAAAATAAACCCGACTTTTCCCGAGTTTTTAATGTCAAAATTTCAAAAACAAAAAATCTCACAACAATCAAAATTTTTTCATTTCAAAGCTTTTCCGAGACGGTAGGTCAACCCCACAAACAGTTTGGATCCATTTTATAGCAGTATCAATCAACTTTTCAGATAATCAAGATTTTTTACAACGAAAATTAAGATACTTAAGTTATGTGAAAAAACAAACCGCAACTTCTGAAAAAACCTTAAACTTAAAATTACTTCCTTAATAAGTTCTTAAAAAACAAGTTCTGGCATAGAAAATAAACCCGACTTTTCCCGAGTTTTTAAAGTCAAAATTTCAAAAACAAAAAATCTCACAACAATCAAAATGTTTGCATTTCAAAGCTTTACCCAGACGGTAGGCCAAAACCACACAGAGTTTGGATCCATTTTATAGCAGTATCAATCAACTTTTCACATAATCAAAGTTTTTTGCAACCAGATCTAAGATACTTAAGTTATGTGAAAAAACAAACTGAAACCTCTGAAAAAACATTAAAACACAAATTACTTCCTTAATAAGTTCTTAAAAAACAAGTTCTGCCATAGAAAATAAACACGGGTTTTTAAAGTAAAAATTTCGAAAACAAAAAATCTCACAACAATCAACATTTTTGCATTTCAAAGCTTTTCCGAGATGGTAGGATAAAACCACACAAAGTTTGGATCCATTTTATAGCAGTATCAATCAACTTTTCAGATAATCAAAGTTTTTTGCAACCAGATCTAAGATACTTAAGTTATGTAAAAAAACAAACCGCAACCTCTGAAAAACCTTAAACTAAAAATTACATCCTTAATAAGTTCCTAAAAAAACAAGTTCTGTCATAGAAAATAAACCCGACTTTTCCCGAGTTTTTAAAGTTAAAATATCCAAAAAAAAATCTCACATCAATCAACATTTTTGCATTTCAAAGCTTTACCCAGACGCTAGGCCAAAACCACAAACAGGTTGGATCCATTTTATAGCAGTATCAATCAACTTTTCAGATAATCAAAGTTTTTTACAACCAAAATTAAGATACTTTTCAATACACTTTTTTGTTTGGCGTTGGAGACTTTTTTGGAATTTGAATTTTGATGAAGGAATTATTCAAGAATTTTTTGTTCAAGACGGTATCTTTTTTTTGGGCTCAAAAATTTCAGTTTTATTCGTACAAAATACCTCACAAAAATCAACATTTTTGCATTTCAAAGCTTTACCCAGACGGTAGGCCAAAACCACAAACAGTTTAGATCCATTTTATAGCAGTATCAATCAACTTTTCAGATAATCAAAGTTTTTTTGCAACCAGATCTAAGATACTTAAGTTATGTGAACAAACAAACTGAAACCTCTGAAAAAACATTAAAACACAAATTACTTCTCTAATAAGTTCTTCAAAAACAAGTTCTGCCATAGAAAATAAACACGGGTTTTTAAAGTAAAAATTTCGAAAACAAAAAATCTCACAACAATCAACATTTTTGCATTTCAAAGCTTTTCCGAGATGGTAGGATAAAACCACACAATGTTTGGATCCATTTTATAGCAGTATCAATCAACTTTTCAGATAATCAAAGTTTTTTGCAACCAGATCTAAGATACTTTAGTTATGTAAAAAAACAAACCGCAACCTCTGAAAAAACCTTAAACTAAAAACTACTTCCTTAATAAGTTCTTAAAAAACAAGTTCTGCCATAGAAAATAAACCCGACTTTTCCCGAGTTTTTAAAGTAAAAATATCGAAAAAAAAAATCTCACATCAATCAACATTTTTGCATTTCAAAGCTTTACCCAGACGGTAGGCCAAAACCACAAACAGTTTGGATCCATTTTATAGCAGTATCAATCAACTTTTCCGATAATCAAAGTTTTTTGC
>NW_022995946.1:9904-12907 GCF_900245975.1 Drosophila guanche | reverse complement strand
AAATGGCGCCCAACGTGGGGCCCGAATGGTCCGTTTTCCCCAATAACCTTCCCCAATCCCTTCCGCAACCCAATATTGATCCAAATTTTAAAGTAGTTCAGTTTTTGTGTTATATATCCAGCTCGGAACCGCTGGGAATCTGATCATTGTCGGACCCAGACCAGTGGATATATTGCATAGAAGAAGATCACAGTAGACTTCATTATATCATTTCATTAGGATACTAGGAATGATAGTTCTGAGTAAATTGGTTCTATACCTAGTAGCGAAGATGAATGACCTTTATTCTCTCGAGATTAGTTGAGACTTGTTCAGACTGGAGAATTCGGTCCTGTTCCTCCTTTTCTCGAAAGGATCATCACCCAAATTTTCTTTTCTTTCTTTCTGCTTACGGACTTAAGGTTATAACAACCGAAGACATTCCTTCTGCTGTGCTGGTGCCTGGTAGGAGACCCTCCCAATCATTGCCCATATTTTCGAATTTAGAATCAAAGAAAAAAAAATCTTTCTGGTCTTAAAGACCATATCGTTATATAACTTATATCGTTTTTCCTTAATCATAATTTGTTACAATGGCGGTAAGGCGGAGTATTGGCAATATAAATGTTAATCTCGTCGAGGTAGTCGTACACTGCACTATATGCAATGATACTAGCCAGGACACCGACATTGTAGAAACCCATTGCAAACACAAATACCACAGGTCGTGTTTATCGGATTGGTTGACATCCAATGAGACATGCCCGATTTGTAGGCAGCTGTGTTCGTTACCGTTGCGTTCACAATCTCAATCGAATTTATAGAGTGGGGAAAATGCCGCGGAAAGGGTTAACCGATCGATTAATGCCGCGCTCAGAGCGTACGTTAGTACTGACCATCGTGAATGGGATGTGTTCCTTAGTAGCATAAACTGTTCGTTGAGAAAATCAATACACCAATCAGTTGGCATGGCACCATATTTCGTGGTCTTTGGTCAGCACATGATTTCACATGGCCAAGATTACAAAATGTTGCGAGAAGTCGAATTACTCAACGAGGGCGAGGGAAAATTGTCAAGAGCTGACGAATTTCAGAAGATTCGCTCAAACATCGAGAAACACCTGACAAAAGCTTACAAGAGAAATCAACGCACTTACGACCTGAGATCCAAGCCTCGTTCGTTTGAGGTAGGTCAAGAAGTAATAAAGATAAACTTTTCTTTGAGTAGCGCGTCCAATAACGTTAACGCTAAACTAGTTCCAGTTGGAGTGAAGGCTCGCGTAAAGCAGAAATGTGGCCAACTGATTTATCTACTGGAAGACTTGAACGGTAAAGAACTGGGGAAATTTCACATAAAGGATATTTGGTCGCTAGAGACAAAAGTCTGCACCCTTCCTTGTTGTTGTTTCAGTTTTATCTTTGGTCAAAACCCTAAGATAAAATCTGGCGGGGGGTGTGAAGGTTGCAGACCAAAAACAAAAGGTTAGAATGTCTGTTTTTTTTTGGGGAACAGTCTTCTAATTTTATCAAGAAAATATTGAACCTCCCCCACTGTACGCATTCCAGCGAGAGCCCACATGCAAGATCAGAAGCTGTTATCTTGAAAAGCTCTCTCTTTCGAAATTGCATGTGCGAGCACCGTTCACATGTGAGCTTTTCTCTCTGCAAACATAGCTTACGGCTAGCCCTTCGAGAACCTTCTTAGCTCTCTCACACACAGCTTTTGGAGGGGTAAAATAGTTAGGCTAAGTGCATGCTGCACAGACCAAAAATTGCATTCAAGGTTGGAAGACTTAATTGATGTGCGTGTAGAAAATATACAAAACAAAAAAATGTGGTGAAAATTTTGTTGGTGCTTGCATATGTAGGGTGTGGAAAAATTAGCTCAGCGGTCATTGCCCTTGCGGCTGACCATACACCTATGCGCACTTAAATAGACCCACCTGACCGTATGTCACTTATTCTCTCCTTCTCTCAGGTTATTAAAATTGTTCGATGCCGACATTCTAAAAGCCACTTAAGGGAAGAAAAGTAAATCACAAAAATCTAGAAAAGAAAATAATGAAAAATCATGGAGAGAAGAAAAAAAATAGAAAAGAAAATTGTTCAATAATATTATATATTCCTAGACATTAACTTAGAATAGAAGAAGAAAAACATGAAATTTATGCGTAGTTAATAATAGATTCTAAAGGGTGCCTGATCGGTCTCATTGTGTCCATGGAAGGGTATTGGTAAAATACCTCTTCATAACGCTTCTTGTTATTTTGCATATTTCTACATTTCTTTAACAGTTAGAACGTGAAATTGGGCCCAACGACACCAACAGCTGTTTAAAAGTCTGTAAGTAGACAAACATATACACACATACACTCCGGGTCAGGAGAATAGCGTCTACACAGTGACCAATGCATGCTTAACCATATATAAAATGAATTATTATTAACTATAATCACTACAATTATGCCATTTAATTCATTTAATTAATTAATTCTTACTTTATATTTTGATTATATTATTTTTATTCATATTTCATCATTCTCTTGAATTCCTATTATTAAATTAGTCCCACATATATATACACATGCAGTAGAAATAGTTTTAAGGGTTAGGGTAGAAATAATGGGGGTTACAAACAACCTGAAGTCATACAAGTCAAAGTAAAATTATAACGATTTAACATGAATTTCTAATCTGATTTTTGGGAGGGGTTCCTAAGGCACATAGGCAGCAGCGGCAGGTTTTGGGTAGAACCATAATGGCATATTCTTATGTTATTCTACATGGAGGGTGGGTCAAGAGGGAAGAGCACATCCACCTTGCTCTTCACAGTAGGTAGTGGACCTTAAGTTCCGTCCGGGTTTGTAATTCCGATCCCAGTTCCCGTAAATCTGTCTACGATTTTGTTAGGTGACGGAGTTCGTTTTCGCAGCACACCACCCACCCCATTTTCCCTGAGCCTAGCCGGCAAACTTTTAGTAGACAGAGAGTGCTGACGAGACGACACTTCCCGTGTCCGTTACA
>NW_022995946.1:1818-8513 GCF_900245975.1 Drosophila guanche | reverse complement strand
TTATTAAATTAGTCCCACATATATATACACATGCAGTAGAAATAGTTTTAAGGGTTAGGGTAGAAATAATGGGGGTTACAAACAACCTGAAGTCATACAAGTCAAAGTAAAATTATAACGATTTAACATGAATTTCTAATCTGATTTTTGGGAGGGGTTCCGAAGGCACATAGGCAGCAGCGGCAGGTTTTGGGTAGAACCATAATGGCATATTCTTATGTTATTCTACATGGAGGGTGGGTCACGAGGGAAGAGCACATCCACCTTGATCTTCACAGTAGGTAGTGGACCTTAAGTTCCGTCCGGGTTTGTAATTCCGATCCCAGTTCCCGTAAATCTGTCTACGATTTTGTTAGGTGACGGAGTTCGTTTTCGCAGCACAACACCCACCCCATTTTCCCTGAGCCTAGCCGGCAAACTTTTAGTAGACAGAGAGTGCTGACGAGACGACACTTCCCGTGTCCGTTACAATAGGTTATGATCCACGTGTGGCAGGAAATTGCTGACCTGGCCTGACCCTCGGTCTCGGAGGGGGGTCCGCTCCAGTACCACGATCATCCCAGGGAGAAAAACCACGGTGGCCTGGAACGGACGTCCGCTTTTTTGCCTACCTGAACCGCTAGCCCTGGCTCAACAAATATATGTATATAGAGTGCGCGTTGATATTTTCCATCTATTATATTATATCACCGCGCCTTGTGTAAAGAAATGTTGGTGCTTGCATATGTAGGGTGTGGAAAAATTAGCTCAGCGGTCATTTCCCTTGCGGCTGACCATACACCTATGCGCACTTAAATAGACCCACCTGACCGTATGTAACCTATTCTCTAATTCTCTCAGGTTATTAAAATTGTTCGATGCCGACATTCTAAAAGCCACTTAAGGGAAGAAAAGTGAATCACAAAAATCTAGAAAAGAAAACTTAATGAAAAATTATGGATAGAAGAAAAAAATAGAAAAGAAAATTGTTCAATAATATTAAATATTCCTAGACATTAACTTAGAATAGAAGAAGAAAAACATGAAATTTATGCGTAGTTAATAATAGATTCTAAAGGGTGCATCATCGGTCTCATTGTGTCCATGGAAGGGTATTGGTAAAATACCTCTTCATAACGCTTCTTGTTATTTTGCATATTTCTACATTTCTTTAACAGTTAGAACGTGAAATTGGGCCCAACGACACCAACAGCTGTTTAAAAGTCTGTAAGTAGACACACATATACACACATACACTCCGGGTCAGGAGAATAGCGTCTACACAGTGAGACATGCATGCTTAACCATATATAAGATGAATTATTATTAACTATAATCACTACAATTATGCCATTTAATTCATTTAATTAATTAATTCTTACTTTATATTTTGATTATATTATTTTTATTCATATTTGATCATTCTCTTGAATTCCTATGTATTAAATTAGTCCCACATATACATGCCCTTGCAGTAAAAATAGTTTTAAGGGTTAGGGTAGAAATAATGGGGGTTACAAACAACCTGAAGTCATACAAGTCAAAGTAAAATTATAACGATTTAACATGAATTTCTAATCTGATTTTTGGGAGGGGTTCCGAAGGCACATAGGCAGCAGCGGCAGGTTTTGGGTAGAACCATAATGGCATACTCTTGTGTTATTCTACATTGAGGGTGGGTCAAGAGGGAAGAGCACATCCACCTTGCTCTTCACAGTAGGTAGTGGACCTTAAGTTCCGTCCGGGTTTGAAATTCCGATCCCAGTTCCCGTAAATCTGTCTACGATTTTGTTAGGTGACGGAGTTCGTTTCGCAGAACACCACCCACCCCATTTTCCCTGAGCCTAGCCGGCAAACTTTTAGTAGACAGAGAGTGCTGACGAGACGACACTTCCCGTGTCCGTTACACTCTTCTTAAATCTCTTATACTAGCCTAACTCTCCTGTAGTTAGTTTCATTTTAGTTTTGTCTTGTTTATGATTTTGGTAATTTTTGCTTGCTTAGCTATAGTAGCTCTAGTCTAGTTGTGTTTAGCTCTAATTTTCCTCGAATATTAGCCTGACATCTCTCCTGCATGCTTGCGGCCGGTTCGGTACAGAGTATGTACTCAGCACCTCCTTTCTAGCCATTTTTTTAATGGTCATAATATTGTTAATGTGCATCTCCTTATCCCATACTGGACATAGCATTCTGTGATTCTTCCCATTGCATAATATACATTTCAAAACCGTGCAGGTGCCATTACACCACACTTTTGGCATCTCCTAGCCGATTTGCATCTGTCAGAAGTATGTCCCAGCCTACCACAGTTAAAACATTGACATACTTTTGGTACGTATTGATGCACTTTCATGCAGCAAATTACAAAATGCATAATTTTGTCCGGAATATCTGAACCTTCAAAACCTATCTTAACCGTATCCGTTGGTATCAAATTAACCTCAGTTCCAACTTTCTACTTTCTCTCAAATCTTTCTATAAACCTAATAGGTATGTTTTAAATTAAATTTTCCTTTATCTCCTTGTCTCTAAAACTTTGTGGAACTCTTTTTAAAATTCCATACGAGTCTACATAGCTAAATGTATAAATACAACTATATTCTTTTTTTACCTCCAAATTTGTAAGTAATCCTTATTTAANGGTAAAATACCTCTTCATAACGCTTCTTGTTATTTTGCATATTTCTACATTTCTTTAACAGTTAGAACGTGAAATTGGGCCCAACGACACCAACAGCTGTTTAAAAGTCTGTAAGTAGACAAACATATACACACATACACTCCGGGTCAGGAGAATAGCGTCTACACAGTGACCAATGCATGCTTAACCATATATAAAATGAATTATTATTAACTATAATCACTACAATTATGCCATTTAATTCATTTAATTAATTAATTCTTACTTTATATTTTGATTATATTATTTTTATTCATATTTGATCATTCTCTTGAATTCCTATGTATTAAATTAGTCCCACATATATATACACATGCAGTAAAAATAGTTTTAAGGGTTAGGGTAGAAATAATGGGGGTTACAAACAACCTGAAGTCATACAAGTCAAAGTAAAATTATAACGATTTAACATGAATTTCTAATCTGATTTTTGGGAGGGGTTCCTAAGGCACATAGGCAGCAGCGGCAGGTTTTGGGTAGAACCATAATGGCATATTCTTATGTTATTCTACATGGAGGGTGGGTCAAGAGGGAAGAGCACATCCACCTTGCTCTTCACAGTAGGTAGTGGACCTTAAGTTCCGTCCGGGTTTGTAATTCCGATCCCAGTTCCCGTAAATCTGTCTACGATTTTGTTAGGTGACGGAGTTCGTTTTCGCAGCACACCACCCACCCCATTTTCCCTGAGCCTAGCCGGCAAACTTTTAGTAGACAGAGAGTGCTGACGAGACGACACTTCCCGTGTCCGTTACACTCTTCTTAAATCTCTTATACTAGCCTAACTCTCCTGTAGTTAGTTTCATTTTAGTTTTGTCTTGTTTATGATTTTGGTAATTTTTGCTTGCTTAGCTATAGTAGCTCTAGTCTAGTTGTGTTTAGCTCTAATTTTCCTCGAATATTAGCCTGACATCTCTCCTGCATGCTTGCGGCCGGTTCGGTACAGAGTATGTACTCAGCACCTCCTTTCTAGCCATTTTTTTAATGGTCATAATATTGTTAATGTGCATCTCCTTATCCCATACTGGACATAGCATTCTGTGATTCTTCCCATTGCATAATATACATTTCAAAACCGTGCAGGTGCCATTACACCACACTTTTGGCATCTCCTAGCCGATTTGCATCTGTCAGAAGTATGTCCCAGCCTACCACAGTTAAAACATTGACATACTTTTGGTACGTATTGATGCACTTTCATGCAGCAAATTACAAAATGCATAATTTTGTCCGGAATATCTGAACCTTCAAAACCTATCTTAACCGTATCCGTTGGTATCAAATTAACCTCAGTTCCAACTTTCTCCTTTCTCGCAAATCTTTCTATAGACCTAATAGGTATGTTTTAAATTAAATTTTCCTTTATCTCCTTGTCTCTAAAACTTTGTGGAACTCTTTTTAAAATTCCATACGAGTCTACATAGCTAAATGTATAAATACAACTATATTCTTTTTTTACCTCCAAATTTGTAACTAATCCTTACTTAATTTACATCCTCAAATTGTTTAAAATATATCTTATATAAATTAGGTTCCAGAGATACAATTTCCTTTATACCTTTTATTTTCAGATGTCTTATCTTTTCGAACAAAAATAGTTTTTGGTATTCTTATTTTCAAACAAATCACAGTTTGTTGTAGAAATCAAAACCGCAGCATCGCCACTGTGGCTCCCACCATAGAAGATTCTATTCCCTCTTTCGTTGCAGTATTCTTCAAGCTTGTGTTTTTATTATATTGTTTTTTTTTTGGTTACTTGTGTTTCCTTTTGTGTAATTTTGATGTAACAAGTCAAAAGGCAAACTGTCACATTTCTCATCAGAACTTTTGTTGCCGCCTTCTTTTTATACCCGGTACTCGAAGAGTAAATAGGGTATACTGTACTTGTGCGAATAACGGATGTATTTAACGCACAGAAAGAAACGTTTCCGACCCCATAAAGTATATATATTCTTGATCAGCATCAGTACCCGAGTCGATAGAGCCATGCCTGTCTGTCCTCCTGTCCGTCCGTCCGTCTGTCCGTCTTGTTTGTCGGCTAGTTCTCGGAGACTATAAGAGCTAGAGCCACCAAATGTTGGCTCCTGACTGCTGTTGCTTGTATGCTCACACTGAAACCAGTGTATTTCAAGAATTTGCCCCGCCCCGCAAAAGGGCGAAAACCTCCAAAACCTACAGTTTTGAAGATAAAAGAAAACTAAAAACGCCATTCCGTAGGAATGTCCTTATCTCTCAGATCACCAAATTGGGATCCCATTGGATCATTATTATAGCCAGAAAGAAGAAATTAATTAGCAGTGGCTAAACCCACACTGTCCTGCAGCTTTTGTTGTTCTTTTCACATTCTCTCATTCACACTCTGCTTCACTCGGCCTCTGCCGACTTTTAACCACCCACCCCCCCCCCCCCCACCCAACCCTCTCACGCAGCTTATATTTGTTTTATACCCGGTACTCGAAGAGTAAATAGGGTATATTGTATTTATGCACAAAGTTCATGTATGTAACACACAGAAGGAATCGTTTCCGACCCCATAAAGTGTATATATTCTTGATCACCATCAATAGCCGAGTCGATTGAGCCCTGTCTGTCTGTCCGTCTGTCTGTCCGTCCGTCTTGTTGAGCACCTGAATCTCAGAGTCTATAAAAGCTAGAGCCACCAAATTCTGCATCCAGACTTCTGTATGCTCACACTGTTACTATTTTTTTTTTTAAATGTGCCCCGCCCCCTTCCGCCCCCGAAAAAGGGCGAAAACCTCCCAAATCTACAATTTTAAAGATAAACGAAAACTAAAAACGCCATTCTGTAGGGAAAAGCCATATCTATCAGATCACCAAATTGGGATCCGATTGGAACATTAGTATAGCCAGAAAGAAGAAATTAATAAGCAGTGCCTAAACCCACACTGTCCTGCAGCTTTTGTTGTTCTTTTCACATTCTCTCATTCACACTCTGCTTCACTCGGCCTCTGTCTCTGTCGACTTTAAACCACCCCCCCTCCCCACCCCCCTCACACAGCTTATATTTGTTTTATACCCGGTACTCGAAGAGTAAATAGGGTATATGGTATTTGTGTGTTCACCATTTGTTGTGATCACCATCAATAGCCGAGTCGATTGAGCCCTGTCTGTCTGTCCGTCTGTTCGTCCGTCTGTCCGTCCGTCTTGTTGAGCACCTGAATCACAGAGACTATAAAAGCTAGAGCCACCAAATTCTGCATGCAGACTTCTGTATGCTCACACTGTTACAAGTGTATTTAAAAAATGTGCCCCGCCCCCTTCCGCCACCGAAAAAGGGCGAAAACCTCCCAAATCTACAATTTTAAAGATAAACAAAAACTAAAAACGCCATTTTGTAGGGAATGACCGTATCTATCAGATAACCAAATTGGGATCCGATTGGATCATTATTATGGCCACAATGAAGCATGGTTTAAAGTTGGCAGAGGCAGAGGGACGGCAGAGGCAGAGGCCGAGTGAAGCAGAGTGTGAATGAGAGAATGTGAAAAGAACAACAAAAGCTGCAGGACAGTGTGGGTTTAGGCACTGCTAATTAATTTCTTCTTTCTGGCTATACTAATGATCCAATCGGATCCCAATTTAGTGATCTGATAGATATGGTCATTCCCTACAGAATGGCGTTTTTAGTTTTCGTTTATCTTTAAAATTGTAGATTTGAGGGGTTTTCGCCCTTTTTCGTGGGCGGAAGGGGGCGGGGCACATTTTTTAAATACACTTGTAACAGTGTGAGCATACAGAAGTCTGGATGCAGAATTTGGTGGCTCTAGCTTTTATAGTCTCTGAGATTCAGGTGCTCAACAAGACGGACGGACAGACGGACGGACAGACAGACAGGGCTCAATCGACTCGGCTATTGATGGTGATCAAGAATATATACACTTTATGGGGTCGGAAACGATTTCTTCTGTGTGTTACATACATGAACTTTGTGCACAAATACAATATACCCTATTTACTCTTCGAGTACCGGGTATAAAACAAATATAAGCTGCGTGAGGGGGGGGGGGGGGGGGGGGGG
>NW_022995946.1:0-530 GCF_900245975.1 Drosophila guanche | reverse complement strand
GGGGGGAGGGGGGGGGGGGGGGGGGGGGGGGGGGGGGGAGGGGGGGGGGGGGGGGGGGGGGGGGGGGGGGTGGTTTAAAGTCGGCAGAGGCAGAGGCCGAGTGAAGCAGAGTGTGAATGAGAGAATGTGAAAAGAACAACAAAAGCTGCAGGACAGTGTGGGTTTAGCCACTGCTAATTAATTTCTTCTTTCTGGCTATAATAATGATCCAATCGGATCCCAATTTGGTGATCTGATAGATATGGCCATTCCCTACAGAATGGCGTTTTAGTTTTCTTCTATCTTTAAAATTGTAGATTTGGGAGGTTTTCGCCCTTTTGCGGGGGTGGAATGGGGCGGGGCACATTTTTTAAATACGCTTGTAACAGTGTGAGCATACAAAAGTCTGGATGCAAAATTTGGTGGCTCTAGCTTTTATAGTCTCTGAGATTCAGGTGCTCAACAAGACGGACGGACAGACGGACGGACAGACGGACGGACAGACGGACGGACAGACGGACGGACAGACGGACAGACAGACAGGGCTCAAT
>NW_022995945.1:0-13117 GCF_900245975.1 Drosophila guanche | reverse complement strand
GGATGTGGCACCAAAATACTTTGATATTAGCTAACATGAATTACATAAAGTAAATGAACAATTTTAAGAAGTTTTAACCATAAATTTAAAAAAAACTATATTTTAAAAAGTCCTCATTATCAAATGGAAACAACTCGCTTGAGTTATCCCCGATGTCATGCAATATTCTTGAGAGATCAAACTTTCGTGCAAGATCCAGGTCGATACCAGGATCGAGTGGCGGTACTGCTAGTTGCGCATCGGATTCTTTGCCTACAGATGGGTTCGGAAAAGGGTGTTCCTGGGGAATATGCACATTTGTGGAACCAATTAATTCTATAATCTCAGTGAGCTGCTTATTGAAATTACAAGCAGCTATATTATATTGAGATATGCTCTGCAGTACTCTCAAATTAACCTGAACTCTTTCAAACAAAGTATTAATATCACAGCCAAAGAAAATAGCATGATTGGGCCTCGATTGACAGAAAGCGGCAAAAATCAGAATGATGGTGGCATTGAAAATATAATGACAATCCAAAAAAGAAGTACTCACCATTCGACCTTCGAAATAAAGCTTTGTTAAAATGAAACTTTGTATCTGAGCCGCTTGAACACTAGATTCTAATAGAGTAGTTATGGTGTTGAGAAGCTTCTTCGGAAACAATTCTTCGGCCTTCTGTTCACTGTCCGCCACTTTATTGAAGACATACAGAAAAACGGGACGTGTTGTTATGATAATGGTATAATTATAATTGATGTGAAGATTAATAGTCGATCTTGGCTGCGTTGTACTGAAATTGTCCATGTCTATCTTAAGGTCATCAGGAAGACCATCCAGCCAATATTTTAATTCTTTCAACACGGTGTAGCAATTGTGAATGAAAGAAAAAGAGTTGCGGGTGTATATTTTCCTGAGTGTTTGTGTGATAATGTTCGCAAGTTTGACTTGCCAATTAAAATGGCAAGAATCGATCAGTGTCTCCTGACTAGATATTGTTGGCTCGTTAAGAAGAGATACGTCTATATCCAGCTCATTAATCATCAGGGGAAAGCCAAATCTGACTGATACCAGTCTGTCGTAAACGAAGCAGAGCCAAAATACCCTATTCTCTGTGAATGTCGTCGTCTTTTTATGATAATTCAAAGTAAAAACCATTCTTATGGCGCTACCAATAGTAAGATACGCAAATTCTGGTTTGTCCAAAGAAAGAGCATAGTAGGCCACGTAAAGAAATGACTGTACCAAAGAAGTATTAGCCATCATGTCATATACCTTCAACAACTCACTTTGGAGTCTCAACGCTGTCTCGAAGTACTGCAATCCGGGAAATTTCGAGCCGGTCTTCTCAGGAGACCGATCTTTGTTGAAGAGACATCCTAGAGCCAGGTACGTGAAAAACCTTGTAACCTCTGTTGCGTACTTGACAAAGTCAGCATTATGCGAATCACTGGTCCATATAAGTTCATCCAATACGCTTTTCTCGTAATCAGGTTCTATATACATATAATCTGCACCAATCACGTTAGAAGCGGCCAAAATCCAGTTCTTGGCTTCTGAGGGAGAGGGGCAGTTTTCCCGTACAATTTGTTCAATCAGTGCCATATTTGGAGACGTTTCCAAAGAAATTGTTTCAATTACTGATGGACGCACATCACCCCGCAATTGACATGATTTCCCTAGCGAGTCCTTAATTCTTAACAAGAACTTGCCACAAGCTGAATTTCCCAAACGATAGTAATTATTACCTTCTGATGGATCGTCCATCCCGTCCCGATCCTCTTCATCATCTTCACTGCTAACTAACGGGTTGTCATTAGTAGACACATCATTTGGATGGCAATTGGATCGTGTGGCAAGTTGAAGCTCCAAGTCTTTAATTTTGGACTTTAAATTAACAAGATACTTTTCCGTAACCTTGACTGTTTTAGAGGATACTTTGACACGATATGTGCAAGCTAGTTGCTTGTCGATCTTGATGCAGTAGTCGCATGGCCGACCTCCGGAACATCTCTTTTTTCGTCTTTTGCAAACTTCACAAGCCTTCTTAGATTTTTTGTCACTCATGAATTAATATCAGACTTCTGCAGTCATCATTTGCCAGACCTCAATAAGACATTTATTTTTATATCGACACTATCCCCATACTGTATAATCATCGGCACCTAATCCTTAGTTTTCTCCGAAAGGCGTTCGAAGAGATTGAAGTTGCATCCGTGTTTAGCGATGATAAGTTGAAAGTAGTGCATGAGAAAGTAGCTGTACCAACATTCAGCTCGATTACGGTTTCCAAAATATATGCTAAGCGCACCTACAGAATGATGAAATTTTCTTCCTATTTTTATTTGGACAAGTGTATAGCATCGGGTAGGATGTGTCTACCATCGGGCAAAGTAGTTTTGCGCCATAAATCAATAACAGCTGCATCAAAATTTAAACTATAAAAAAAGTTTATGTAGTATCAACGGAAAACTCCGGTTGAAAGTACAGCACTATAAACTTGGGTCTCGCGTACTTGGCATATCAACAAGCACATTTTTCCTGAGAAGAACAGCAACACTTGTCTTGGCAAGTGTTACAGCTCCCGTTACCGCACGAACAATTGACGTCATTACCATTTTTGGAACAGCATTTGTCAGGGCAATGACAGGTCTTACTGCCCTCTGAGGAGTGGTCGATTATTTCGGCTAGCATCTTGAATCCTTTTGTATTTCTTTGTTTTAGTATACTATGGCGAGCGACTTAGGGAAACTTGAGACCAGAACTAGAGAAAATATCTTCGTCTTTTATACCTAACTTCTATGCCATGATCTCCCCTATTCATTTTACGAAAACTGTGGCCACTGCCCGAATGAACAGAGGAATGAAAGGGGCAGCATACATCTAATTGACGCCGCACGCCCTATTCTAATAGGGAGTTTATCTATTAAGAAGAAAGCCATGGAAATGACAGGAAACAGAAAGCACAAGCGTGGACCAAAGTAAAACGAAAAAGATGTCAGCAAAATAGCCGCCGGGTTTGGGCACCCGATCTTCGAACGCGTGGCGCAAGCAGCTTATCAATAATTTGAAACTCCGTACACCCCAGAAGTCGAAGAGCAAGCTTACGAAAAACTCTGATGGAATAAGGAATGGCAAGATGCAATGAGTTTCAATGATTGGTAATAAGAAAGGTTTAGAGTTATGACCAACACCCTGTTGTTAACCCATTGAAGTCACCACCAAAATTTCATGTAGGCTTCACGCATTATATTTTTTTGCAGGAGTGGAAATTTCCTAGACGTCGAAGAATATATTGGGAACAGAATAAACGTGATTCACTGACTCACAAACAACAGTGACTGAAACTTTGAGATTCACACAACTAGAATCAGAAAGGCGGATAACGTCTTTTCTGGAACGACAACTGCTATAGCACGTTTCTGCCCATACAAGCACTGCCTCATTGGCACCAAAGTTCCAAGCACAAAGTACACAAACACTCATGGAACATATACCTGTAACTCCATTTCTTCTAAACCAACTAAAAACAAAATTCTATTGGGACTACTCGTATGCGAGAAGAAAGGCAGAATAAATTGACTGGCCGTCAAATCAAGTAGCATCGATCACTAAGAAGGATTTCACCTTCTCTTTAAGCAGCAAACGAACTATAAGGATTGGCCCTGTTTCAGACTACTTCACGTGTGGTCGTCAACCCCCAGAGAAGGATTTACTACCTCTCGAGGATTTCTATGTCAACTGCAGCACTGACTCTTTGGTTCCAGTAGATCTATGGCAAGCTTGCGTGGATCCACAGAGTCCAGTTAATGTTTCTGTGACGGACAAATTGCTAACGAAGACTTTTAATCAACTGCTGGCCAATCTAATGAACGCAGAGGAACGGACGAGTGATAGTACTTTGGCTACCATAATGATGCTAGCTGCCTTCGATATTTTTTTTAGTGATAAAAGGCGGAAGTGGAGGGCACATGTGTATGGAGCAGGACGGCTGATCATGGAGCGCCTTTGTGACTCAGGTTCTAACATGCTCACGATATCAGATGAAGGCGAATCTAACGACCTATTTTTTATTACCAGATGGTTTTCGTATGTGGATATCATTGGTTCGCTTTCGTCTACTAGTAAGGTTATTACTTCAGAGAAACTCCGAGCCATCAAGTACAAATTCGAAAAGATGACTGACCAGGAGAACTGGAGTAGGAGGAGGATCAATCTAAAAGATATCGAAGCTGGAACGGGATTGGAAGCAAAGGTACTTTCTTATTTGGCAGACGTTTCGTGGCTTATTCGCGAGAGAGAACAGAGACAAGATGCCAACGGGGGTGAAATAACGCAAAAATTGCTATCGCAGGTTTTAGAGCTGGACTATGAAATCAATGCACACCTCAATGAATCAGAAAGGGAGCGAGATGAGATTTTCAAAGCTTACTATTCGCAAGGCCGGCCTGAGATTCACAAAGGATACCGCATTTTACGAGCCACAAACCTGATATTTGGATTAACGGGATCATTTCAACTGAAGCGTAGGGTTTTAAATCTTCCGCAGAATAGTAGAATCATAGAAGATTCACTAGTGAAAATAACAAAGCTTGTGGATGAAAGTATTCCTCTAGTTTCTTCTTCGACGAGTTGCATAATCTTCTGTTTGTTTTGTTGCGGCTGTGAACTGCTTAGCGATTCAATGGTCAAATATAGGCCGGTCTACATGAAAAGAATTGACTCACTAAACCGGAAGGGCGTCAGCAGTGCTGCAATGGCTAAGAGAATAATGGAGAAATGCTGGAACGAAAAAAAATTCTGGTGGGATATTTTACGTGAGAATAATCTAGACATAACGTTTGCAATTTAGAATAGAGAATTCTTGTATATAAATGTGGTATGTTAGAAAGCATTTTTTTTTTTAATACCGAAGATGTTGGAAGCTTTGATGATCTGTTGAAGTCCCAGTAGAGAGAACGTATCAAACAGAGGCAATAAAGGGCAAAATTACTCATGATTAGTTCAAGAGGACATGAAAAGTCAACGAATACTAAAACCAATAATTTTTCTTTTTTTCTGTTTCCTGGGGTACTTCGAGGGTCCTTTTGCTTAAAAAGAGCATTGCTCTTGGAAAAAGAACTTTGTCTTCTCTGAATTCAGGTTAAAAAACAAGAAAGTTTGAAAAGCAGAAACTTATAAAAGTGCCCATCTATAGGTTTGTAAGAAGCAAATTTTTTTTATATTTTGCCCACCTTTATCAATGTTCAGAGCTTCTTTGTGCGAGATAATGCCAAAATTTCACATTGCGAACACTTCACCTGCAAACAACTTGTATGAAATCCATTTGGTTTGATTGGAACGCAAGACAAATAAAGTCGAAGAACTCGAAAAAGAAATCAACTACTCGAACCTGTTCAGCAATATCGGATGACCAAACAAAGTTACATGTGTGTTACGGACTAGCGTAGTTATTCATTTTTAAATTTATGAATAGAATAACAACACCTAAACATACTCTTTCTATTGATCCGAGTCTTTCAATAAGGTTGAGTTTTATATATCGATCAGTCTCTTTTCTTAATCATTGCGAAGTGACTTGAAAATGCCGTCAACAAGCACGAAAATATCAATCCGATAGGTGCATACCATTGTCATTACCAGAATATGGGACAAAAAACATAGAATATTTCATAATGAATGGTGATTCGTCAGTATTCGGCCATACTGGACTATAGAGAGCGCAATATATGGCACAAGAAAGTTATTGCAAGCATCAGCATCAGTCAGTAACATTCTACTGACACCATGTTAAACTTTACAATTTTTTTAAAAATGAAACATCGATTGGAAGTTTTCAGAGGGGTTCTCTTTACAATAAACATCCCCAAAACTAAGCATGCGAAAAATCGCATGACTAATACAACACATCACCCAATAGCGTCTTACGTGTAAGCCATCTAGAAATGCAAAAGTCCAACTCTATATTCCGGTTTTAAGTATGTATAGTAAGCAGCTTCTCTCACACTTGAAGCAGCTAAAATGGTTGTTTTTCTTTTAATCAATTTGAGTTTGCCTTTTATTGATTAAAATCGATGCACTGAATGGTCTTCCAAAACAAAAAAGAGCATAGTTTTAATACTCGAGCAATAAGTTTAAGCTGAACCACTTTCATGAAAGAGTTCCTTAACTACTGTTCTTATGTGACGTTTGCTGTATTCCCTTACCACTTGACAACACCATATCGTAAAGGCTTGCACCATTCATTCGTGCAGCTCTTCACAAGGCTAACTTAATTAAAACTTTTTGCCTTTACTACAATTAACCATGTAATTGTAAACCTGATAGCCATAATATTGTCTGTAATTTGTCGATATTCAGCCAATGTACAAGAAGAAAAAATTTAGTCCGATTAATCAAAATCATCTTCCAAAATTAAAGGACCTTCATGGAGGGTTTATCTCATAAGCTTTTGAAAGTGTGGTATTCATGTGGAGTGCTACTAATATAAGCGGCATGCTTTACTCTAGCACGAGTTACTCTAGATATCGGAAACTTCGCGTCTTATTTCCCAAAGGAGCGTCAGAAGACGTTTATGTTGGAAAGAGGTAACTAGGTAGCATAGTGTCAGCCAGTGGTAAGCGTAACGTCAGTCACTTGACAGCCCGACAATCTGTGGAAATTTTTTCCTAAAAGGTACATATGCAATTCTATGCATTAATACTCCTGCAGAAATCACTGTTTATTTTAGTAAATTAAATACTACAGATTACCGATGACGGCCATGTCTTTACAGATTTATTTGTGAGAACTCATTAGCTCTCTGGGTCAGGGAAAACCGTAACAGAGGTGAACGACATGTGCCCAAATTACTCTTTATTCTAAGAGAATGATTTGGCATAATAGCAGTTACAAGATCTCTCTTGCTTAGAGAGTCAAACATAACTCTGATGAATTTCAGACCGCTTAAAACAATCTATTCATAGGTTCGTTATAACAACTAGCAAGGTAAGAGTATACCCTCAGAAACAGGGGCAGTCAATACTCAGAAATGTGTTGAAAAGCTTCTGGAACATCTATCTTGGACCATACGTATTCGGCTTTTAAACATCATAGATCTCGTGCAGAGAAGAAAAACATTCTTACTTGAAACTGTTGCCAGAACAACCTGCCCAGAAAACAAAACAACGCCTACCACGACAAATATAATGCCAAGAAAAGTGGGGAATTACGAAAGATCCTCAAAGTAGTAATACTCATGTCTTATTTAGAAGAAGAAACAGCCAAAAAGGTGGAACGATTTTCATATTGCTCTGTATAGAATCTGCTTTTTACCTTTGCACTGACAAACAAGAGTCCTCAGCATTCCTTCTAGATAAACAAAAGTGTTTCATAGTTTCTTAAAGCTGCAGAAACGAAGCTTGTTAAACGCGAGGAAGGTAACACAAAATAGAGCGAGAACCAAATATTGAGCAAAATTAACGGCTGAGAAATAACATTGCGAAGAAAGAATAGTAGATAGAAAATATCACTAAAAATCAAAGTGAAGGTAGAGTGCTCATTAGCATTCTTCGCTCTTAAGCAATACTGAGAAGGACTTATCATGAAAAAGTCCTCCCTCCCCATTCAAATCTCCGTAGAATGATATTACAGAGACATAATAGTGATGATTGTAAAAAATTGTTGAAGTCCACTCCCACTGTCGCTACGGTAGTCTCTCAGGTCTGAAGATATGATATCCCAAGAGTTTATTTTCCTTAAAGGTTCGCTCGCGTATTTTGCAAGCAAACAACATTATACAATATCGCCATAGTATAGTAAACTTTACATATCTTTGTCCTCAACACTGCTATTCATGAGCCGAGTACAGAAATCGTCCTGAAATGCAATTTTTTGCTGAGTATCTTGTTTCACTTCTTTATCACTGGTGCGTACCGCTAAGAGTACCAGTTATCTTGAGTAAACAGAGAAATAAGAGGGAGTACCACTCAACACAGTTAGCGAGTCAGGAATGTACCTAAAAGGTTTGAGAATCGTTAACCACAATCATTATATAAGCGACAGCAGTTTGCACTATCATATTCTTGCATCGCAATCGTTATTGCAATGGTTCAGAAGGTCAATCAGTGAATTAGTAAAAAATGCATCCAAATAAAGTACTCTTCTTAGTCTCTGCCCTATTGTTCGAAAGGGCAGCCGGTTGTGAATCGAACGAGGGATCGAACGGAGGTTGGGGAAGTGGATGGGGAGGATGGAAAGGTGGATGGGGAAGTGGATGGAAGGGCGGATGGGGTACTGGATCGAAAGGTGGATCAAAAGGTGGCTCAAAAGGTGGATCAATATATAATGTTGCTCCACACTGTCCCAATTTAGACTTTGGATGGCGTGCAGATGAGTGTGACCGGATGAACTTCTCAATGGACCTATTGGCTGTAGATTGGATAGAATCCGAGACTTACGGTGTTACTGTTAAGGTACAGGGTGCTGAAAGCATTGACTGGAAGTACCTCTCCTCCTTGAAACTGACAGGTATTGACGGTCCTCAGAGTTGTGTAGAGGTTACAAAATCGAACAAAGACTGTTCGATTAATTCTGCAACCGAATTCACCGTTTCATTCCCAGTTTACGCTCAGAAGATTGAAAATGAACCTTGTCAGGTTTTGATGCCATCATTTCAAATCGAATACGAATTTTTAAAGGGTGAGGCTCAGCAATACAGTGAAGGCTGGAAATGGGGCGAAACTTGCTTTAACCTCGAATCTGGTTGTCAACATCAATCCTCGAGTTCCAAAGCAAATTGCGACTTTCCATTGTGGCACTGGAATTGCGGCCACATTCCTGGCTGCCCTAGTAGTTCTAGTTCCACATCAACTGCTTCTGGCAGCTCTACTACTTGGACGCCATCAACCTCCGAGACCCCATGTACGGAAACTCCTAGCGGCTCTAGCACTTCGAGTTCTTGGGCATCCCTCAGTAGCGAAACTCCATGCACTGAAACTCCTAGCGGCTCTGGTTCCTGGGCTTCATCAAGCACCGAGACTCCATGTACTGAGACGCCTGGCAGCTCTTCTTCATGGACTTCATCAAACACCGAGACTCCATGCACTGAGACGCCTGGCAGCTCTTCTTCATGGGCTTCATCCAGCAGCGAAACTCCGTGTACCGAGTGTGAACAAGGGTCAACTAGCTCCACCTACTGGGCCTCAAGCAGTTCCACCTACTGGGAGTCAAGTAGTTCCACGTATTGGGTATCCTCTGGAACAACCACATTATGCACAGAATGTGCTCAGACCTCCGATGTCACTCCTCCTTGCACGGAGTGAGGTGCGCCTCATGGAATCCCGTACTCTATAGTCCAGCCCTCAATGTTTCAATGTAAGCGGAGACGTTAAAAAGGCACAGCCGATACCCAAACTATACAGCAGTCATAACAGCTTCAAACGCTGCTAGAATAAAATCCTGTTTTAACCCCTTATTTCATTGTTTACAGCTAAGTAATAACTTCCTGAACTATAGTATTCTATTTTAAGATCGATAATCAACAGAATTTTATTTTATCACTGTATTATTTTTGGAAGATAAATATCGCGAGTATTACGAGTTTCAACAGTCCGAGGACAATTCGCCATTCTATTTCGAAAGGGAAACTGATATTTGAAGACTATGTAAGAAATTTGCCAATTTACTACGAAATTTACTCGAGTACAGACGGTAGAGAAATAAAACCTAATTCAGTGTCTCAAACCTGATCCATGATTTACTGGTTACTTTAATGTCAATAATGGTCCAACCAGATCCAACAGCACTGAATCAAGATCAAACCATAGCTTACTTTCATGTAAGGGCTTTCCTTTCGAATGCACTTTTAGATTCAAAATAAGGCACTTGCATACTCTTAAAATAGGAATTGGATTATACTACTTTTTCCTCTAAGTAATTCATTTCACCAGGTGGAATATCGGTATAATAAAATTTACCGTATGTTGCATTTGGATGCAGTCGAATTTCTCGGTTTGCTCCAAGCTGGTTGTTTCGAGCTCAATTTGTGCTATTCAATAGTATTTGAGTATATTATAAAGATGAAAAGCCCAACAAAAAAGTTTAAGGGTACACGAGATAGCATATTGAAAAAAAATCATGGAAAGACATCTAAAGTTTTGTTTCTCAAAGGGCAACAGACATATGCTTATTAACTAATAAGCACATTATGTATTGCCCAAATTCTCAATGTTCTCGACGACTAAGTAAACATATTGTTGAATCAAAAGATATTATGTAATCTCTCTGCCGTATTTATACAACAATACATTAAATAGTGTCAAACCACACTTAGACCTATCATTATGGACCTCTTTTATTTGTAGCATTGCCATATGAAAAAAGTAACACTTTTTACCCTTAATCAATGCCCTTAGAACATCCATCGATTGTGAAGTTCCTAAGCATACCCACGGAATTTTATTTATTTTTAGATCTATAAAATATAAATTTATGCTTATTTATTTTTATAAAACCTCAATATCAATAGAAAATGAAGAATTACAAGAGTACCAAGAGTATTATTAAATTATTATTTTCTGCTCGCAATGGGTTTATAAGATTAGAGCATACCAAAAAAAAAAAAACATTTTGAAGTGCTCTTAATCGAAGAAAGCATTTATATTTTTGATATGTATGGATAACGGCTCGAAGGTAGCCACAGGTATTGTCAGGTAAGGCTTTAAACAAATAAAATAAGCTTCTTTGTATACCAGTAATATATATTCACAAGTGTACCAGCCATGGGCACTACTTGATTTAATACACAAAAAGAAGTACCTAATAGACTCGATCTAAAAACAAATAACGAAACACGGTCTTTGATGAACCAAGAGTTCGATGAATACAACACACACTCTCTCTTTTTCGGTAGTCACATGAAGAGCTGCAGCTTATTATTCTCAAAACATATTGAGATATCAAACACTCCAAAAGTAAAAGAAGATAAGATAATAAATCACTCTATACATAAGCTTAACACAAACGCTGCAAGAGTAAAAGATAATACGATAATAAATCACTCTATACATCTTAACACAAACTTCAGATAGCCTCATCATTAAACAAACTGACAGGTGTAATTGACAACACGCATTACAAACAATACTCGTAATCCAAAGCCCAGTCTCCTCTCCTGTTTTTCATATTATCAGATATCTCACCATTCAAAATTTTCTTCCTCTTGATATTTATGCGTTTCAATATTATCACTTGACATAAAGTAAGAATGTTCGATAACACAATGCAACCCAAAGAAAAAGAGTTGCCGAAGGTGTAGGGAGATTTGGTGTATATTTGACCTGCAATTGCACCAGATAAATTCCCTAAAGTTTGGTTTAGTCCTAAAGCAGTTGCACGCTTATAATGAGGGGCCATGTTATTGGTCAACCACGATATATTAAGCCCAGTACCGGTGTAAAGAGAGAACGTTATTAAATAGCAGGCGAAGTATTTGACAGCGTCGTTGCCTACACTCAGTAATAAAATGTACCCCACAATGCCTAGTAGATTGTAGCAAAAGAAAATGGGACCTCTCATTTTGAACCTGTCACTCAGAAAGGCTGAAATTAAAAACACGACACCAGCTAAGATGTACACAGGTACACTCAAGTACTGGGCCTGCATGGAGGAAAAACCTAATCCCATTTTGAGAATGGCAGTAAGAAAAGTGCTAAATCCATACATTATTGTGTCCTGACAAAATTGTATCGTGAAAGAAAGGTATGTTTTGAAATCTAAAAACGCATCCTTCACGCATGACCAGCTAAATTTCTCAGTGCTACCCATGTATTGAGTCCTCTGTTTACTGCGAATGCTCATCAAATGACACTCGCGCTCATTCAAAAAAGGTAAAACCTCAAACTTTGCTGGCAGCCCAAAGAACAACCACACAGACGCGCACACAGATATCAATCCTTCTATAATGTAAAGCCATCTCCAACCCTCGAGACCTCCACCGTTCTTAACTGATGAAAGTCCTGTTGCTATGAGTCCACCAAAAGCTCCAGATAATGCAGCGGATCCAAAGAAGAAAGCAATTCTTTTAGCCTGCTCTTGAGGCTTATAGACAATACTAATAATTAGTGTCATTGCAGGGAAAAAGCCGCCTTCAAAAGTACCTAAAAGAACTCTTAGCGCCAATAAAGATTTATGGGATCGAACAAAACCCGAGCTCAGGGTTATTATCGACCAGGAAAACACCAAAAAGGACATATAGTACTTCACATTGGCTCTTTTTAAAACTAATACAGCTGGCAACTCAGCTGCCAGGTAAGTTGAATAGAAAACAGAAACACAATTGGAGTACTGTCTACTAGTGAGATTTAAGTCCTCCTTCATTCCAGAAGTGTAGGCGTTACCAATATTGGACCTATCCAATGACGACAGGAAATACATGAATGCCAGCATGGGCAGGAGCCGGAAATCTAATTTTTTGACAAGTGCCTTTTCCTCTTGCTCATCAATGTATAAATCTTCTACCAACTCCGAGTCCACAGCCACCGAGACGACACTTTCTTCACCAGCATCCTTAACTTTCATTTTAGAAAAATCTTCTAATGCAATAACCTTCTGGATATTGTCAGATTTAGGTAAACTGTCTGACATTGTGTAAGCTCTTTTGTTCTTCTAAAGTGTATTCGATGAGTTTTCACTTCAAGAGCACCCCTTCTTTTATAATTTACCACCATTTCCACTCCTAATCTCAACAGCTACCAAGCCGTAGCAATACGCTCGTGTCATATCAGTTTGTGCCGATCTCTGCTTATCAAAACAATGGGCTCCCATTAGTTAGCCATTTGTTTTTCAAGTCCTTGCACGTTGTTTAAGGCCTATGTTAGAGCATTCGGCGGTGTAAGTAGGTTTGAAATCACCGAAAGAGAAAATTTCGGGGATTTCGAGCATTAAACTGCCGACAGTGATACTTAATCTAAAATGCTCTTCCGACGAGGCAAACACTACTGATCAATTTTGGTATAAATTGCTGAGTAGAACGCTCGAAAGATGTGAGTCGATGCTGGCTATCTTCTTATTATTCTCATTAAAATTGGATAAGGGCACGTCCAACCGCTATTTAAGAATTGACATATGACTATAACCAGTGCTAAAAATCAAATACGT
>NW_022995944.1:6659-13118 GCF_900245975.1 Drosophila guanche | reverse complement strand
TAAACCCGAGTTTTCAAAGTCAAAATTTCGTACAAAATACATCACAAAAATCAACATTTTTGCTTTTCAAAGCTTTACTTAGACGGTAGCAAAACCACACAGAGTTTGGATCCATTTTATAGCAGAATCAATCAACTTTTCTGATAATCAAAGTTTTTTGCAACCAGATCTTAGATACTTAAGTTATGTGAAAAAACAAGGCGCAACCTCTGAAAAAAACTTAAACTTAAAATAACTTCCTTAATAAGTTCTTAAAGTCAAAATTTGGGAAAAAAAAAATCTCACAACAATCAACATTTTTGCATTTTAAAGCTTTATCCAGACGTTAGGCCATAACCACACAGAGTTTGGATCCATTTTATAGCAGTATCAATCAACTTTTCAGATAATAGAAGTTTTTTACAACCAAAATTAAGATACTTAAGTTATGTGAAAAAACAAACCGCAACCTCTGGAAAAACCTTAAACTTAAAATTACTTCCTTAATAAGTTCTTAAAAAACAAGTTTTGCCATAGAAAATAAAACCGACTTTTCCCAAGTTTTTAAAGTAAAAATTTCGTAAAAAATACCTCACAAAAATCTTAATTTTTGGATTTCAAAGCTTTACCCAGACGGTAGGCCAAAATCACACAGAGTTTGGATCCATTTTATAGCAGAATCAATCAACTTTTCTGATAATCAAAGTTTTTTGCCACCAGATCTTAGATACTTAAGTTATGTGAAAAAACAAACCGCAACCTCTGAAAAAACTTTAAACTAAAAATTACATCCTTAAGAAGTTCCTAAAAAACAAGTTCTGCCATAGAAAATAAACCCGACTTTTCCCGAGTTTTTAAAGTAAAAATATCGAAAAAAAAAATCTCACATCAATCAACATTTTTGCATTTCAAAGCTTTACCCAGACGGTAGGCCAAAACCACAAACAGTTTGGATCAATTTTATAGCAGTATCAATCAACTTTTCAGATAATCAAAGTTTTTTACAACCAAAATTAAGATACTTACGTTATGTGAAAAAAAACCGCATCCTCTGAAAAAACCTTAAACTTAAAATTACTTCTTTAATAAGTTCTTAAAAAACAAGTTCTGCCTTAGAAAATAAACCCGAGTTTTTAAAGTCAAAATTTCGTACAAAATACCTCACAAAAATCAACATTTTTGCATTTTGAAGCATTACCCAGACGGTAGGCCAAAACCACAAAGAGTTTGTATCCATTTTATAGCAGAATCAATCAACTTTTCTGATAATCAAAGTTTTTTGCAACCAGATCTAAGATACTTAAGTTATGTAAAAAAAACAAACCGCAACCTCAGAAAAAAACCTTAAACTAAAAATTACATCCTTAATAAGTTCCTAAAAAACAAGTTCTGGCATAGAAAATATAACCGACTTCTCCCGAGTTTTTAAAGTAAAAATTTCGAAAAAAAATCTCACAACAATCAACATTTTTGCATTTCAAAGCTTTTTCGAAACGGTAGGCCAAAACCACACAGAGTTTGGATCCATTTTATAGCAGAATCAATCAATTTTTCTGTTAATCAAAGTTTTTTGCTACCAGATCTTAGATACTTAAGTTATGTGAAAAAACAAACCGCAACCTCTAAAAAAAACCTTATACTAAAAATTACAAAAATGCTAGATTTTAAAAAACAAGTTCTGGCATAGAATATAAAACCGACTTCAAAGCTTTTCCGAAACGGTAGGCCAAAACCACACAGAAATTGGATCCATTTTATAGCAGTATCAATCAACTTTTCAGATAATCAACGTTTTTTGCAACCAGATCTAAGATACTTAAGTTATGTAAAAAAACAAACCGCAGCCTCTGAAAAAACCTTAAACTTAAAATAACTTCCTTAATAAGTTCTTAAAAAACAAGTTCTGACTTAGAAAATAAACCCGAGTTTTTAAAGTCAAAATTTCGTACAAAATACCTCACAAAAATCAACATTTTTGCATTTTGAAGCTTTACCCAGACGGTAGGCCAAAACCACAAAGAGTTTGGATCCATTTTATAGCAGAATCAATAAACTTTTCTGATAATCAAAGTTTTTTGCAACCAGATCTTAGATACTTAAGTTATGTGAAAAAACAAACCGCAACCTCTGAAAAAAACCTTAAACTAAAAATTACAAAAATGCTAGTTCTTAAAAAACAAGTTCTGGCATAGAAAATAAAACCGACTTCTCCCGAGTGTTTAAAGTAAAAATTTCGAAAAAAAAATCTCACAACAATCCACATTTTTGCATTTTAAAGCTTTACCCAGACGGTAGGCCAAAACCACACGGAGTTTGGGTCCATTCTATAGCAGTAGCAATCAACTTTTCAGATAATCAAAGTTTTTTACAACCAAAATTAAGATACTTAAGTTATGTGAAAAAACAAAGCGCAACCTCTGAAAAAACCTTAAACTTAAAATTAGTTACTTACCTAGTTCTTAAAAAACAAGTTCTTCCATAGAAAATAAACCCGAGATTTTAAAGTCAAAATTTCGTACAATATACCTCACAAAAATCAACTATTTTGCATTTCAAGGCTTTACCCAGACGGTAGGCCAAAACCACACATAGTTTTTATCCATTTTATAGCAGAATCAATCAACTTTACAGATAATCAAAGTTTTTTGCAACCAGATCTAAGATACTTAAGTTATGTGAAAAAACAAACCGAAACCTCTGAAAAAACATTAAACCACAAATTACTTCCTTAATAAGTTGTTAAAAAACAAGTTCTGCCATAGAAAATAAACCCGAGTTTTTAAAGTAAAAATGTCGAAAAAATAAATCTCACATCAATCAACATTTTTGCATTTCAAAGCTTTACCCAGACGGTAGGCCAAAACCACAAACAGTTTGGATCCATTTTATAGCAGTATCAATCAACTTTTTAGATAATCAAAGTTTTTTACAACCAAAATTAAGATACTTAAGTTATGTGAAAAAACAAACCGCAACCTCTGAAAAAAACTTAAACTTAAAATAACTTCCTTAATAAGTTCTTAAAAAACAAGTTCTGCCATAGAAAATAAACCCGAGTTTTCAAAGTCAAAATTTCGTACAAAATACATCACAAAAATCAACATTTTTGCTT
Organism: Drosophila guanche; assembly: GCF_900245975.1. NCBI lineage: Eukaryota > Metazoa > Arthropoda > Insecta > Diptera > Drosophilidae > Drosophila > Drosophila guanche. The sequence goes on along the minus strand of NW_022995944.1, from coordinate 10,027 downwards.
TTCAAAGCTTTACTTAGACGGTAGCAAAACCACACAGAGTTTGGATCCATTTTATAGCAGAATCAATCAAATTTTCTGATAATCAAAGATTTTTGCAACCAGATCTTAGATACTTAAGTTATGTGAAAAAACAAAGCGCAACCTCTGAAAAAACCTTAAACTTAAAATAACTTCCTTAATAAGTTCTTAAAGTCAAAATTTGGGGAAAAAAAAATCTCACAACAATCAACATTTTTGCATTTTAAAGCTTCACCCAGACGGTAGGCAATAACCACACAGAGTTTGGATCCATTTTATAGCAGTATCAATCAACTTTTCAGATAATCAAAGTTTTTTACAACCAAAATTAAGATACTTAAGTTATGTGAAAAAACAAACCGCAACCTCTGAAAAAACCTTAAACTTAAAATTACTTCCTTAATAAGTTCTTAAAAAACAAGTTTTGCCATAGAAAATAAAACCGACTTTTCCCAAGTTTTTAAAGTCAAAATTTCGTACAAAATACCTCACAAAAATCAACATTTTTGCATTTCAAAGCTTTACCCAGACGGTAGGCCAAAATCACACAGAGTTTGGATCCATTTTATAGCAGTATCAATCAACTTTTCTGATAATTAAAGTTGTTTGCAACCAGATCTTAGATACTTAAGTTATGTGAAAAAACAAAGCGCAACCTCTGAAAAAACCTTAAACTTAAAATAACTTCCTTAATAAGTTCTTAAAGTCAAAATTTGGGGAAAAAAAAAATCTCACAAAAATCAACATTTTTGCTTTTCAAAGCTTTACTTAGACGGTAGCAAAACCACACATAGTTTGGATCCATTTTATAGCAGTATCAATCAACTTTTCGGATAATCAAAGTTTTTTGCAACCAGATCTAAGATACTTAAGTTATGTAAAAAAACAAACCGCAACCTCTGAAAAAACCTTAAACTAAAAATTACATCCTTAATAAGTTCCTAAAAAACAAGTTCTGCCATAGAAAATAAACCCGACTTTTCCTGAGTTTTTAAAGTAAAAATATCGAAAAAAAAAATCGCACATCAATCAACATTTTTGCATTTCTCTGGACGTTGATATGCAATGACTGCACCATCAAGTGGCCCATGCGACACCAAGCCAAAGCCTGTTACGCGCGGAACCTAGCAGAAAGCAGCCCTCCTCCCGCCCAACCGACCGAGGGGCGCTGCCGCATGACGCGCGGCGCGATTAACCGAACCGGTCGCGAGCATGCAGGAAAGATAGATGTTAGGCTAATATTCGAGGAAAATTAGATCTAATCATAACTAGACTAAGCTAAGCAAGCAGAAATTACCAAAATCAGAAACAAGACAAAACTAAAATGAAACTAACTACGGGAGAGGTAGGCTAGTATAAGAGATTTAAGAAGAGGAAGGGAGTTAGTTGAGGATATAATGTGGTAGAGGGAATTATAATCCGAGCATAAAACCCTAAAGGGTTCGTGTGAGGCATAATTCGATCTACATAGTGGAAGGAACAAAGGAATAAAGTTTCTAGTGGGTCTAATGGGAATCGTAAAGTTTATGCGGCTCAGCAAGTCAGGGCTGTCTACATCCCCCTTGATCAAGTTGTGCATAAAAATTACACCAAGCATTTTTCTACGACTAACTAAGGATGGAAGATTTATTAAGAGAAGTCTACTACGGTAGGATGGCAGTCTCACAGTTGCATCCCAGTTGAGGCCCCGTAGGGCAAATAATAAAAAGTTTTTCTGTACTGATTCAATACGGTCCTGATGTATGTTGTACTGAGGGCACCATACACATGAGCCGTATTCTAAAATCGGACGAACAAGCGAGATATAGAGAGTCTTCGTTATATAGGGGTCCTCAAATTCCTTTGACCACCTCTTTATAAACCCAAGCACACCCATGGCTTTATTTACCATGGTAGAAATGTGTTCAGAAAACTTTAACTTTGGGTCTAGTTTAACACCTAGATCATCAACCAATGTAATTCTCTCAAGAGAACTACCGCAGAGGGTGTAAGGAGCCAGGAAGGGGCTGGAGCGACAAAAAGTCATAACATTGCACTTCGAGGCATTAAGTTGTAACATATTTGCACAGCACCATGACTGAAAGCTATTGAGATCAGATTGCAAACGAGAGTGAAATGAAATGTCCTTATACTGGACACAGAGTTTAACATCATCCGCATACATAAGTACTCGAGAATTTGTTAATACAGAAGGCAGGTCATTAATAAAGAGTGTGAAAAGTAAGGGGCCTAAATGGCTACCCTGTGGTACTCCAGAAGTAACCATAACAGCTAAAGATAAGGAGTTTTTGAAAAGGACCCTTTGAGACCTAGAACACAGGTAGCTAGAAATCCATCTCAACAGATTGGGCGGAAACCCTAGAAGGTTGAGCTTTTGTGCAAGAAGAGAATGGTTTACGGAATCGAATGCCTTACTGAAGTCAGTGTAAATAACATCCGTCTGCAAGTTACCTTGGAAGCCTTTAATTACAAAGGAGGTGAACTCTAAAAGATTAGTGGTTGTTGATCGTCGCCGTATAAATCCGTGCTGAGCTGGAGATATAAGTGATTTGCAGAGATGCTGCAAGTGCGGAGTTAAAAGTTTCTCGAACATTTTAGGAATAGCGGATAACTTAGATATACCTCTATAGTTTTTAGCGTCAGACTTGCTACCTTTCTTATGGAGAGGAATTATAAAGGATTCCTTCCAGATGGGGGGAAAGCTAGAAGAATGGATAGATAGAGTGAATAGTTTAAGCAAAGGTCCGCACAGAGACTCGGCACAGTACCTGAGTACACAGCCGGGAACTCCGTCAGGGCCCGGTGAAAATACCGGCTTAACTAATTTAAGTTCATGAAGTAAGGAGCCTTCATTAAACAAAGGACAGAAAATGCCATTCGACCTTGGTAAACTATATGGATACATATGACCTGGGTAGCTTTCCTGGGAATAGGTGGTTTGAAAAAATTGTGCAAAAAGATCGGCGATTGCCTGATCATTGTTTGCCGACATATTCAAAAATGATAGCGAGGATGGATGTGCGGACGTTCTACGCTTACTGTTTACAAAGCTGTAAAACTGTTTAGGGTCCTGTGAAAAACGTATCCTGCATCGAAGGAGGTAGTTCCTATAGCATTGAGCATTAAGAACAGTGAAATTTGACCGAGCTATTAAGTAATTAGAAAGAGAAGAGGGAGAACCAACTTCTTGAGATTTTTTAAATAGTCTTGATTTTAGATTTTTTAGACTGGATAACTCTTTGGTGAACCAAGGAGGTTTCGCAGATCTAGTCGGACATGAAAGTGGGACACACGTGTCAAAAATTGTGTCAAGTACATTGTAAAAAATGTTTGTGCCTTCAATGACGTCA
>NW_022995944.1:0-6422 GCF_900245975.1 Drosophila guanche | reverse complement strand
AAATTAAGATACTTAAGTTATGTGAAAAAACAAACCGCAACCTCTGAAAAAGCCTTAAACTTAAAATTACTTCCTTAATAAGTTCTTAAAAAACAAGTTCTGCCATAGAAAATAAACCCGACTTTTCCCGAGTTTTTAAAGTAAAAATATCGAAAAAAAAATCTCACATCAATCAACATTTTTGCATTTCAAAGCTTTACCCAGACGGTAGGCCAAAACCACACACAGTTTGGATCCATTTTATAGCAGTATCAATCAACTTTTCAGATAATCAAAGTTTTTTACAACCAAAATTAAGATACTTAAGTTATGTGAAAAAACAAACCGCAACCTCTGAAAAAACCTTAAACTTAAAATTACTTCCTTAATAAGTTCTTAAAAAACAAGTTCTGCCATAGAAAAAAAACCCGAGTTTTTAAAGTCAAAATTTCGTACAAAATACCTCACAAAAATCAACATTTTTGCATTTCAAAGCTTTACCCAGACGGTAGGCCAAAACCACACACAGTTTGGATCCATTTTATAGCAGTATCAATCAACTTTTCAGATAATCAAAGTTTTTTACAACCAAAATTAAGATACTTAAGTTATGTGAAAAAACAAACCGCAACCTCTGAAAAAACCTTAAACTTAAAATTACTTCCTTAATAAGTTCTTAAAAAACAAGTTCTGCCATAGAAAAAAAACCCGAGTTTTTAAAGTCAAAATTTCGTACAAAATACCTCACAAAAATCAACATTTTTGCATTTCAAAGCTTTACCCAGACGGTAGGCCAAAACCACACACAGTTTGGATCCATTTTATAGCAGTATCAATCAACTTTTCAGATAATCAAAGTTTTTTACAACCAAAATTAAGATACTTAAGTTATGTGAAAAAAAAAACCGCAACCTCTGAAAAAACCTTAAACTAAAAATTACAAAATTACTGTTTCTTAAAAAACAAGTTCTGCCATAGAAAATAAACCCAACTCTTCCCGAGTTTTTAAAGTCCAAATTTCGTAATCAATACCTCACAAAAATCAACATTTTTGCATTTCAAAGCTTTACCCAGACGGTAGGCCAAAACCACACAGAGTTTGGATCCATTTTATAGCAGTATCAATCAACTTTTCAGATAATCAAAGTTTTTTACAACCAAAATTAAGATACTTAAGTTATGTGAAAAAACAAACCGCAACCTCTGAAAAAACCTTAAACTTAAAATTACTTCCTTAATAAGTTCTTAAAAAACAAGTTCTGCCATAGAAAAAAAACCCGAGTTTTTAAAGTCAAAATTTCGTACAAAATACCTCACAAAAATCAACATTTTTGCATTTCAAAGCTTTACCCAGACGGTAGGCCAAAATCACACAGAGTTTGGATCCATTTTATAGCAGAATCAATCAACTTTTCTGATAATCAAAGTTTTTTGCAACCAGATCTTAGATACTTAAGTTATGTGAAAAAACAAACCGCAACCTCTGAAAAAACCTTAAACTTAAAATTACTTCCTTAATAAGTTCTTAAAAAACAAGTTCTGCCATAGAAAATAAAACCGACTTTTCCCAAGTTTTTAAAGTCAAAATTTCGTACAAAATACCTCACAAAAATCAACATTTTTGCATTTCAAAGCTTTACCCAGACGGTAGGCCAAAACCACACAGAGTTTGGATCCATTTTATAGCAGTATCAATCAACTTTTCAGATAATCAAAGTTTTTTACAACCAAAATTAAGATACTTAAGTTATGTGAAAAAACAAACCGCAACCTCTGAAAAAACCTTAAACTTAAAATAACTTCCTTAATAAGTTCTTAAAGTCAAAATATGGGAAAAAAAAATCTCACAACAATCAACATTTTTGCATTTTAAAGCTTTACCCAGACGGTAGGCAATAACCACACAGAGTTTGGATCCATTTTATAGCAGTTTCAATCAACTTTTCAGATAATCAAAGTTTTTTACAACCAAAATTAAGATACTTAGGTTATGTGAAAAAACAAACCGCAACCTCTGAAAAAACCTTAAACTTAAAATAACTTCATTAATAAGTTCTTAAAAAACAAGTTTTGCCATAGAAAATAAAACCGACTTTTCCAAAGCTTTTAAAGTCAAAATTTCGTACAAAATACCTCACAAAAATCAACATTTTTGCATTTTGAAGCTTTACCCAGACGGTAGGCCAAAACCACACAGAGTTTGGATCCATTTTATAGCAGTATCAATCAACTTTTCAGATAATCAACGTTTTTTACAACCAAAATTAAGATACTTAAGTTATGTGTAAAAACAAACCGCAACCTCTGAAAAAACCTTAAACTAAAAATTACAAAATTGATAGTTCCTAAAAAACAAGTTCTGCCATAGTTCTTGAAGTCAAAATTTGGGGAAAAAAAATCTCACCACAATCAACATTTTTGCATTTCAAAGCTTAACCCAGACTTTAGGCCAAAACCACACGGAGTTTGGATCCATTTTATAGCAGTAGCAATCAACTTTTCAGATAATCAAAGTTTTTTACAACCAAAATTAAGATACTTAAGTTATGTGAAAAAACCAAACCGCAACCTCTGAAAAAAAACCTTAAACTTTAAATAACTTCCTTAATAAGTTCTTAAAAAACAAGTTCTGGCATAGAAAATAAACCCGACTTTTCCTAAGTTTTAAAAGAAAAAATTTCGAAAAAAAAATCTTACAACAGTCCACATTTTTGCATTTCAAAGCTTAACCCAGACTTTAGGCCAAAACCACACGGAGTTTGGATCCATTTTATAGCAGTAGCAATCAACTTTTCAGATAATCAAAGTTTTTTACAACCAAAATTAAGATACTTAAGTTATGTGAAAAAACCAAACCGCAACCTCTGAAAAAACCATAAACTAAAAATTACATCCTTAATAAGTTCCTAAAAAACAAGTTCTGCCATAGAAAATAAACCCGACTTTTCCCGAGTTTTTAAAATAAAAATATCGAAAAAAAAAATCTCACAACAATAAACATTTTTGCATTTCAATGCTTTTCCGAAACGGTAGGCCAAAACCACACAGAGTTTGGATCCATTTTATAGCAGTATCAATCAACTTTTCAGATAATCAAAGTTTTTTGCAACCAGATCTAAGATACTTAAGTTATGTAAGAAAACAAACCGCAACCTCTGAAAAAACCTTAAACTAAAAATTACATCCTTAATAAGTTCCTAAAAAACAAGTTCTGCCATAGAAAAAAAACCCGACTTTTCCCGAGTTTTTAAAGTAAAAATATCGAAAAAAAAAATCTCACAACAATAAACATTTTTGCATTTCAAAGCTTTTCCGAAACGGTAGGCCAAAACCACACAGAGTTTGGATCCATTTTATAGCAGTATCAATCAACTTTTCGGATAATCAAAGTTTTTTGCAACCAGATCTAAGATACTTAAGTTATGTAAAAAAACAAACCGCAACCTCTGAAAAAACCTTAAACTAAAAATTACATCCTTAATAAGTTCCTAAAAAACAAGTTCAGCCATAGAAAATAAACCCGACTTTTCCTGAGTTTTTAAAGTAAAAATATCGAAAAAAAAAATCTCACATCAATCAACATTTTTGCATTTCAAAGCTTTACCCAGACGGTAGGCCAAAACCACAAACAGTTTGGATCCATTTTATAGCAGTAGCAATCAACTTTTCAGATAATCAAAGTTTTTTACAACCAAAATTAAGATACTTAAGTTATGTGTAAGAACAAACCGCAACCTCTGAAAAAACCTTAAACTAAAAATTACAAAATTGCTAGTTCCTAAAAAACAAGTTCTGCCATAGTTCTTGAAGTCAAAATTTGGGGAAAAAAAATCTCACCACAATCAACATTTTTGCATTTCAAAGCTTAACCCAGACGTTAGGCCAAAACCACACGGAGTTTGGATCCATTTTATAGCAGTAGCAATCAACTTTTCAGATAATCAAAGTTTTTTACAACCAAAATTAAGATACCTAAGTTATGTGAAAAAACCAAACCGCAACCTCTGAAAAAACCTTAAACTTTAAATAACTTCCTTAATAAGTTCTTAAAAAACAAGTTCTGGCATAGAAAATAAACCCAACTTTTCCTAAGTTTTAAAAGAAAAAATTTCGAAAAAAAAATCTTACAACAGTCCACATTTTTGCATTTCAAAGCTTTTCCGAGACGGCAGGCCAAAACCACACAGAGTTCGGATCCATTTTATAGCAGTATCAATCAACTTTTCAGATAATCAAAGTTTTTTACAACCAAAATTAAGATACCTAAGTTATGGGAAAAAACAAACCGCAACCTCTGAAAAAACCTTAAACTAAAAATTACATCCTTAATAAGTTCCTAAAAAACAAGTTCAGCCATAGAAAATAAACCCGACTTTTCCTGAGTTTTTAAAGTTAAAATATCGAAAAAATAAATCTCACATCAATCAACATTTTTGCATTTTAAAGCTTTACCCAGACGGTAGGCCAAAACCACAAACAGTTTGGATCCATTTTATAGCAGTAGCAATCAACTTTTCAGATAATCAAAGTTTTTTACAACCAAAATTAAGATACTTAAGTTATGTGAAAAAACAAAGCGCAACCTCTGAAAAAACCTTAAACTTAAAATTACTTACTTACCTAGTTCTTAAAAAACAAGTTCTGCCATAGAAAATAAACGCGAGTTTTTAAAGTAAAAATTTCGTACAAAATACCTCACAAAAATCAACATTTTGGCATTTTGAAGCTTTAACCAGACGGTAGGCCAAAACCACACATAGTTTGGATCCATTTTATAGCAGAATCAATCAACTTTTCAGATAATCAAAGTTTTTTGCAACCAGATCTAAGATACTTAAGTTATGTGAAAAAACAAACCGAAACCTCTGAAAAATCATTAAACCACAAATTACTTCCTTAATAAGTTCTTAAAAAACAAGTTCTGCCATAGAAAATAAACCCGAGTTTTCCCGAGTTTTTAAAGTCAAAATTTGTAAAAAAAAAAATCTCACATCAATCAACATTTTTGCATTTCAAAGCTTAACCCAGACTTTAGGCCAAAACCACACGGAGTTTGGATCCATTTTATAGCAGTAGCAATCAACTTTTCAGATAATCAAAGTTTTTTACAACCAAAATTAAGATACTTAAGTTATGTGAAAAAACCAAACCGCAACCTCTGAAAAAACCTTAAACTAAAAATTACATCCTTAATAAGTTCCTAAAAAACAAGTTCTGCCATAGAAAATAAACCCGACTTTTCCCGAGTTTTTAAAATAAAAATTTCGAAAACAAAAAATCTCACAACAATCAACATTTTTGCATTTCAAAGCTTTTCCGAGATGGTAGGCCAAAACCAAAAACAGTTTGGATCCATTTTATGGCAGTATCAAACAACTTTTCAGTTAATCAAAGTTTTTTGCAACCAGTTCTAAGATACTTAAGTTATGTAAAAAAAAAAGCCGCAACCTCTGAAAAAAATCTTAAACTAAAAATTACAACCTTAATAAGTTCCTAAAAAAACAAGTTCTGCCATAGAAAATAAACCCGACTTTTCCCGAGTTTTTAAAGTCAAAATTTGTAAAAAAAAAAATCTCACATCAATCAACATTTTTGCATTTTAAAGCTTAACCCAGACGGTAGGCCAAAACCACACAGAGTTTGGATCCATTTTATAGCAGTAGCAATAAACTTTTCAGATAATCAAAGTTTTGTACAACCAAAATTAAGATACTTAAGTTATGTGAAAAAACAAAGCGCAACCTCTGAAAAAACCTTTAACTTAAAATTACTTACTTACCTAGTTCTTAAAAAACAAGTTCTGCCATAGAAAAAAAACCCGAGTTTTTAAAGTCACCATTTCGTACAAAATACCTCACAAAAATTAACATTTTTGCATTTCAAAGCTTTACCCAGACGGTAGGCCAACACCACACAGAAATTGGATCCATTTTATAGCAGAATCAATCAACTTTTCTGATAACCGCAACCTCTGAAAAAACCTTAAACTTACAACTACTTCCTTAATATGTTCTTAAAAAACAAGTTCTGCCATAGAAAAAAAAAAGAGTTTTTAAAGTCAAAATTTCGTAAAAAATACCTCACAAAAATCAACATTTTTGCATTTGAAAGCTTTACCCAGACGGTAGGCCAAAATCACACAGAGTTTGGATCCATTTTATAGCAGAATCAATCAACTTTTCCGAAAATCAAAGTTTTTTGCAACCAGATCTTAGATACTTAAGTTATGTGAAAAAACAAACCGCAACCTCTGAAAAAACCTTAAACTTAAAATTACATCCTTAATAAGTTCCTAAAAAACAAGTTCTGCCATAGAAAATAAATCCGACTTTTCCCGAGTTTTTAAAGTAAAAATATCGAAAAAAAAATCTCACATCAATCAAAATTTTTGCATTTTAAAGCTTTACCCAGACGGTAGGCCAAAACCACAAACAGTTTGGATC
>NW_022995943.1:0-13156 GCF_900245975.1 Drosophila guanche | reverse complement strand
AAGCTTTGAAATGCAAAATTGTAGATTTTTGTGAGGTATTTTTTACGAAATTTTGACTTTAAGATCTCGGGAACAGTCGGGTTTGTTTTCTATGGCAGAACTTGTTTTTTAAGAACTTATTAAGGATGTAATTTTTAGTTTAAATTTTTTTCAGTGGTTGCGGTTTGTTTTTTTCACATAATTTAAGTATCTTAGATCTCGTGGCAAAAAACTTTGATTATCTGAAAAGTTGTTTGATACTGCTATAAAATGGATCCAAACTGTTTGTGGTTTTGGCCTACCGTCTGGGTAATGCTTTGAAATGCAAAAATGTTGATTTTTGTGAGGTATTTTTGACGAAATTTTGACTTTAAAAACTCGGGAAGAGTCGGGTTTATTTTCTTTGGCAGAACTTTTCTACTAAGCATTTTCAAAGTTTGTAATATTTTGTTTAAGGTTTTTTTAGAAGTAGCGGTTTGTTTTTTCACATAACTTAAGTATCTTAGATCTGGTTGTAAAGAACTTTGATAATCTGAAAAGTTGATTGATAGGGCTATAAAGTGCAGCCAAACTCTGTGTGGTTTTGGCCTACCGTCTGGGTAAAGCTTTGAAATGCAAAATTGTTGATTTTTGTGAGGTATTTTGTACGAAATGGTGACTTTAAAAACTCGGGAAAAGTCGGGTTTATTTTCTATGGCAGAACTTCTTTTTTAAGAACTTTTTAAGGGTGTAATTTTTAGTTTAAATATTTTTCAGAGGTTGCGGTTTGTTTTTTTCACATATTTTAAGTATCTTAGATCTCGTGGCAAAAAACTTTGATTATCTGAAAAGTTGTTTGATACTGTTATAAAATGGATCCAAACTGTTTGTGGTTTTGGCCTACCGTCTGGGTAATGCTTTGAAATGCAAAAATGTTGATTTTTGTGAGGTATTTTGTACGAAATTTTGACTTTAAAAACTCGGGAAGAGTCGGGTTTATTTTCTTTGGCAGAACTTTTCTAATAAGCATTTTCAAAGTTTGTAATATTTTGTTTAAGGTTTTTTTAGAAGTAGCGGTTTGTTTTTTCACATAACTTAAGTATCTTAGATCTGGTTGTAAAGAACTTTGATAATCTGAAAAGTTGATTGATAGGGCTATAAAGTGCAGCCAAACTCTGTGTGGTTTTGGCCTACCGTCTGGGTAATGCTTTGAAATGCAAAAATGTTGATTTTTGTGAGGTATTTTGTACGAAATTTTGACTTTAAAAACTCGGGAACAGTCGGGTTTATTTTCTATGGCAGAACTTGTTTGTTAAGAACTTATTAAGGATGTAATTTTTAGTTTAAATTTTTTTCAGAGGTTGCGGTTCGTTTTTTTCACATAACTTAAGTATCTTAGATGTGGTTGCAAAAAACTTTGATTGTCTTAATAGCTGATTGATGCAGCTAAAAAGTGGATCCAAACTCTGTGTGGTTTTGGCCTACCGTCTCGGAAAAGCCTTGGAATGCAAAAATGTTGATTTTTGTAAAGTATTTTGTACGAAATGTTGACTTTAAAAACTGGGGAAAGTCTGGTTTATTTTCTATGGCAGAACTTGTTTTTTAAGAACTTATTAAGGGTGTAATTTTTAGTTTAAATTTTTTTCAGAGGTTGTGGTTTGTTTTTTCACATAACTTAAGTATCTTGGATCTGGTTGCAAAAAACTTTGATTATCTGAAAAGTTGTTTGATACTGCTATAAAATGGATCCAAACTGTTTGTGGTTTTGGCCTACCGTCTGGGTAATGCTTTGAAATGCAAAAATGTTGATTTTTGTGAGGTATTTTGTACGAAATTTGGACTTTAAAAACTCGGGAAAAGAGGGGTTTATTTTTTATGGCAGAACTTTTCTTTCAAGAATTTTCAAAGTTTGTAATATTTTGTTTAAGGTTTTTTTTAGAAGTAGCAGTTTGTTTTTTCACATAACTAAAGTATCTTAGATCTGGTTTTAAAGAACTTTTATTATCTGAAAAATTGATTGATAGGGCTATAAAGTGGAGCCAAACTCTGTGTGGTTTTGGCCTACCATCTGGGTAAAGCTTCAAAATGCAAAATTGTTGATTTTTGTGAGGTATTTTGTACAAAATGTTGACTTTAAAAACTCGGGAAAAGTCGGGTTTGTTTTCTATGGCAGAACTTCTTTTTTAAGAACTTATTAAGGATGTTATTTTTAGTTTAAGGTTTTTTCAGAGGTTGCAGTTTGTTTTTTCACATAACTTAAGTATGTTAGATATGGTTGTAAAGAACTTTGATTATCTGTTAACTTTATTGATACTGCTATAAAATGGATCCAAACTGTTTGTGGTTTTGGCCTACCGTCTGGGTAAAGCTTTGAAATACAAAAATGTTGATTTTTGTGAGGTATTTTTTAAGAAATTTGGACTTTAAGAACTCGGGAACAATCGGGTTTGTTTTCTATGGCAGAACTTGTTTTTTAAGAACTTATTAAGGACGTAATTTTTAGTTTAAGTTTTTTTCAGAGGTTGCGGTTTGTTTTTTTCACATAACTTAAGTATCTTAGATGTGGTTGCAAAAAACTTTGATTGTCTTAATAGCTGATTGATGCAGCTAAAAAGTGGATCCAAACCCTGTGTGGTTTTGGCCTACCGTCTCGGAAAAGCCTTGGAATGCAAAAATGTTGATTTTTGTAAGGTATTTTGTACAAAATGTTGACTTTAAAAACTGGGGAAAGTCGGGTTTATTTTCTATGGCAGAACTTATTTTTTAAGAACTTATTAAGGGTGTAATTTTTAGTTTACATTTTTTTCATAGGTTGTGGTTTGTTTTTTCACATAACTTAAGTATCTTGGATCTGGTTGCAAAAAACTTTGATTATCTGAAAAGTTGTTTGATACTGCTATAAAATGGATCCAAACTGTTTGTGGTTTTGGCCTACCGTCTGGGTAAAGCTTTAAAAATGCAAAAATGTTGATTTTTGTGAGGTATTTTTTACGAAATTTTGACTTTAAGAACTCGGGAACAGTCGGGTTTGTTTTCTACGGCAGAACTTGTTTTTTTAAGAACTTATCAAGGATGTAATTTTTAGTTTAAGGGTTTTTCAGAGGTTGTGGTTTGTTTTTTCACATAACTTAAGTATCTTAGATCTGGTTGTAAAGAACTTTGATTATCTGTTAAGTTGATTGATACTGTTATGAAGTGGGTCGAAACTCTGTGTTGTTTTGGCCTATCGTCTGGGTAAAGCTTTGAAATGCAAAAATGTTGATTTTTGTGAGGTATTTTGTACGAAATTTGGACTTTAAAAACTCGGGAAAAAAGGGGTTTATTTTCTAAGGCAGAACTTTTCTTTTAAGAATTTTCAAAGTTTGTAATATTTTGTTTAAGGTTTTTTTTAGAAGTAGCGGTTTGTTTTTTCACATAACTTAAGTATCTTAGATCTGGTTTTAAATAACTTTGATTATCTGAAAAGTTGATTGATAGGGCTATAAAGTGGAGCCAAACTCTGTGTGGTTTTGGCCTACCATCTGGGTAAAGCTTTGAAATGCAAAATTGTTGATTTTTGTGAGGTATTTTGTACGAAATATTGACTTTAAAAACTCGGGAAAAGTCGGGTTTGTTTTCTATGGCAGAACTTCTTTTTTAAGAACTTATTAAGGATGTTATTTTAAGTTTAAGTTTTTTTCAGAGGTTGCGGTTTGTTTTTTTCACATAACTTAAGTATCTTAGATGTAGTTAAAAAAACACTTTGATTGTCTTAATAGCTGATTGATGGAGCTAAAAAGTGGATCCAAACTCTGTGTGGTTTTGGCCTACCGTCTGGGTAAAGCTTTGAAATGCAAAATTGTTGATTTTTGTGAGGTATTTTTTATTTTACGAAATTTTGACTTTAAAAACTCGGGAAGAGTCGGGTTTATTTTCTATGCAAGAACTTTTCTATTAAGAATTTTAAAAGTTTGTACTTTTTGTGTAAGGTTTTTTTAGAAGTAGCGGTTTGTTTTTTCACATAACTTAAGTATATTAGATCTGGTTGTAAAGAACTTTGATTATCTGAAAAGTTGTTTGATACTGCTATAAAATGGATCCAAACTGTTTGTGGTTTTGGCCTACCGTCTGGGTAAAGCTTTAAAAATGCAAAAATGTTGATTTTTGTGAGGTATTTTTTACGAAATTGTTACTTTAAGAACTCGGGAAGAGTCGGGTTTATTTTCTTTGGCAGAACTTTTCTTTTAAGAATTTTCAAAGTTTGTAATATTTTGTTTAAGGTTTTTTTGGAAGTAGCGGTTTGTTTTTTCACATAACTTAAGTATATTAGATCTGGTTGTAAATTTTGTGATTATCTGAAAAGTTGATTAATAGGGCCATAAAGTGGAGCCAAACTCTGTGTGGTTTTGGCCTACCGTCTGGGTAAAGCTTTGAAATATAAAAATGTTGATTTTTGTGAGGTATTTTGTACGAAATGTTGACTTTAAAAACTCGGGAAAAGTCGGTTTTATTTTCTATGTGAGAACTTGTTTTTTAAGAACTTATTAAGGATGTTATTTTTAGTTTAAGGTTTTTTCAGAGGTTGCGGTTTGTTTTTTCACATAACTTAAGTATCTTAGATATGGTTGTAAAGAACTTTGATTATCTGTTAAGTTGATTGATACTGCTAGAAAATGGATCCAAACTCTGTGTGGTTTTGGCCTACCGTCTGGGTAAAGCTTTGAAATACAAAAATGTTGATTTTTGTAAGGTATTTTGTACGAAATTTTGACTTTAAAAACTCGGGAAGAGTCGGGTTTATTTTCTATGCAAGAACTTTTCTATTAACAATTTTGTTTTTACACATAACTTAAGTATCTTAGATCTGGTTGCAAAAAACTTTGATTATCTGAAAAGTTGTTTGATACTGCTATAAAAAGGATCCAAACTGTGTGTGGTTTTTCCCTACCGTCTGGGTAAAGCTTTGAAATGCAAAAATGTTGAATTTTGTGAGGTATTTTTTAAGAAATTTTGACTTTAAAAACTCGGGAAGAGTCTTGTTTATTTTCTATAGCAGAACTTTTCTTTTAAGAATTTTCAAAGTTTGTAATATTTTGTTTAAGGTTTTTTTAGAAGTAGCGATTTGTTTTTTCACATAACTTAAGTATCTTAGATATGGTTGTAAAGAACTTTAATTATCTGTTAAGTTGATTGATACTGCTATAAAGTGGATCCAAACTCTGTGTGGTTTTGGCCTACCGTCTGGGTAAAGCTTTGAAATGCAAAATTGTTGATTTTTGTGAGGTATTTTTTATTTTACGAAATTTTGACTTTAAAAACTCGGGAAAAGTCGGTTTTATTTTCTATGTGAGAACTTGTTTTTTAAGAACTTATTACGGATGTTATTTTTAGTTTAAGGTTTTTTTGGAAGTAGCGGTTTGTTTTTTCACATAACTTAAGTATCTTAGATATGGTTGTAAAGAACTTTGATTATCTGTTAAGTAAATTGATACTGCTAGAAAATGTATCCAAACTCTGTGTGGTTTTGGCCTACCGTCTGGGTAAAGCTTTGAAATGCAGAATTGTTGATTTTTGTGAGGTATTTTGTACGAAATTTTTACTTTAAAAACTCGGGAAGAGTCGGGTTTATTTTCTATGCAACAACTTTTCTATTAACAATTTCCAAAGTTTGTACTTTTTGTGTAAGGTGTTTTTAGAAGTAGCGGTTTGTTTTTACACATAACTTAAGTATCTTAGATCTGGTTGCAAAAAACTTTGATTATCTGAAAAGTTGTTTGATACTGCTATAAAATGGATCCAAACTGTGTGTGGTTTTGCCCTACCGTCTGGGTAAAGCTTTGAAATGCAAAAATGTTGAATTTTGTGATGTATTTTGTACGAAATTTTGACTTTAAAAACTCGGGAAGAGTCTTGTTTATTTTCTATGGCAGAACTTTTCTTTTAAGAATTTTCAAAGTTTGTAATATTTTGTTTAAGGTTTTTTTAGAAGTAGCGGTTTGTTTTTTCACATAACTTAAGTATCTTAGATATGGTTGTAATGAACTTTGATTATCTGTTAACTTTATTGATACTGCTATAAAATGGATCCAAACTGTGTGTGGTTTTGGCCTACCGTCTGGGTAAAGCTTTGAAATACAAAAATGTTGATTTTTGTAAGGTATTTTGTACGAAATTTTGACTTTAAAAACTCGGGAAGGGTCGGGTTTATTTTCTATGCAAGAACTTTTCTATTAAGAATTTTCAAAGTTTGTACTTTTTGTGTAAGGTTTTGATAGAAGTAGCGGTTTGTTTTTTCACATAACTTAAGTATCTTAGATATGGTTGCAAAGAACTTTGATTATCTGAAAAGTTGATTAATAGGGCCACAAAGTGGAACCAAACTCTGTGTGGTTTTGGCCTACCGTCTGGGTAAAGCTTTGAAATACAAAAATGTTGATTTTTGTGAGGTATTTTGTACGAAATGTTGACTTTAAAAACTCGGGAAAAGTCGGGTTTATTTTCTATGGCAGAACATGTTTTTTAAGAACTCATTAAGTATGTAATTTTTAGTTTATGGTTTTTTCAGAGGTTGCGGTTTGTTTTTTCACATAACTTAAGTATCTTAGATATGGTTGTAAAGAACTTTGATTATCTGTTAAGTTGATTGATACTGCTAGAAAATGGATCCAAACTCTGTGTGGTTTTGGCCTACCGTCTGGGTAAAGCTTTGGAATGCAAAAATGTTGATTTTTGTAAGGTATTTTGTACGAAATTTTGACTTTAAAAACTCGGGAAGAGTCGGGTTTATTTTCTACGCAAGAACTTTTCTGTTAAGAATTTTCAAAGTTTGTACTTTTTGTGTAAGGTTTTTTTAGAAGTAGCGGTTTGTTTTTTCACATGACTTAAGTATCTTAGATCTGGTTGCAAAAAACTTTGATTATCTGAAAAGTTGTTTGATACTGTTATAAAATGGATCCAAACTGTGTGTGGTTTTGCACTACCGTCTGGGTAAAGCTTTGAAATGCAAAAATGTTGAATTTTGTGAGGTATTTTGTACGAAATTTTGACTTTAAGAACTCGGGAAGAGTCGGGTTTATTTTCTTTGGCAGAACTTTTCTTTTAAGAATTTTCAAAGTTTGTAATATTTTGTTTAAGGTTTTTTTAGAAGTAGCGGTTTGTTTTTTCACATAACTAAAGTATCTTAGATCTGGTTGTAAAGAACTTTGATTATCTGAAAAGTTGATTAATAGCGCTATAAAGTGGAGCCAAACTCTGTGTGGTTTTGGCCTACCGTCTGGGTAAAGCTTTGAAATACAAAAATGTTGATTTTTGTAAGGTATTTTGTACGAAATTGTGACTTTAAAAACTCGGGAAGAGTCTTGTTTATTTTCTATGGCAGAACTTGTTTTTTAAGAACTTATTAAGGATGTAATTTTTAGGTTAAGGTTTTTTCAGAGGTTGCGGTTTGTTTTTTCACATAACTTAAGTATCTTAGATATGGTTGTAAAGAACTTTGATTATCTGTTAAGTTGATTGATACTGCTAGAAAATGGATCCAAGCTCTGTGTGGTTTTGGCCTACCATCTGGGTAAAGCTTTGAAATGTAGAATTGTTGATTTTTGTGAGGTATTTTGTACGAAATGTTGACTTTAAAAGCTCGGGAAAAGTCGGGTTTATTTTCTATGGCAGAACTTGTTTTTTAAGAACTTATTAAGGATGTAATTTTTAGTTTAAGGTTTTTTCAGAGGTTGCGGTTTGTTTTTTCACATAACTTAAGTATCTTAGATATGGTTGTAAAAAACTTTGATTATCTGTTAAGTTGATTGATACTGCTAGAAAATGGATCCAAACTCTGTGTGGTTTTGGTCTACCGTCTTGGAAAAGCTTTGAAATGCTAAAATGTTGATTGTTGTGAGATTTTATTTTATCGAAATTTTGACTTTAAAAACTCGGGAAAAGTCGGGTTTATTTTCTATGGCAGAACTTGTTTTTTAAGAACTTATTAAAGACGTAATTTTTAGTTTAAGTTTTTTTCAGAGGTTGCGGTTTGTTTTTTCAAATAACTTAAGTATCTTAATTTTGGTTGTAAAAAACTTTGATTATCTGAAAAGTTGATTGATACTGCTATAAAATGGATCCAAACTCTGTGTGGTTTTGGCCTACCGTCTGGGTAAAGCTTTGAAATGCAAAAATGTTGGTTGTTGTGAGATTTTTATTGTCGAAATATTGACTTTAAAAACTCGGGAACAGTCGGGTTTGTTTTCTACGGCAGAACTTGTTTTTTAAGAACTTATTAAGGATGTAATTTTTAGTTTAAGGTTTTTTCAGAGGTTGCGGTTTGTTTTTTCACATAACTTAAGTATCTTAATTTTGGTTGTAAAAAACTTTGATTATCTGAAAAGTTGATTGATACTGCTATAAAATGGATCCAAACTCTGTGTGGTTTTGGCCTACCGTCTGGGTAAAGCTTTGAAATGTAGAATTGTTGATGTTTGCGAGGTATTTTGTACGAAATGTTGACTTTAAAAGCTCGGGAAAAGTCGGGTTTATTTTCTATGGCAGAACTTGTTTTTTAAGAACTTATTAAGGATGTAATTTTTAGTTTAAGGTTTTTTCAGAGGTTGCGGTTTGTTTTTTCACATAACTTAAGTTTCTTAGATATGGTTGTAAAAAACTTTGATTATCTGTTAAGTTGATTGATACTGCTAGAAAATGGATCCAAACTCTGTGTGGTTTTGGCCTACCGTCTGGGTAAAGCTTTGAAATACAAAAATGTTGATTTTTGTAAGGTATTTTGTACGAAATTTTGACTTTAAAAACTCGGTAAGAGTCGGGTTTATTTTCTATGCAAGAACTTTTCTGTTAAGAATTTTCAAAGTTTGAACTTTTTGTGTAAGGTTTTTTTAAAAGTAGCGGTTTGTTTTTTCACATAACTTAAGTATCTTAGATCTGCTTGCAAAAAACTTTGATTATCTGAAAAGTTGTTTGATACTGCTATAAAATGGATCCAAACTGTGTGTGGTTTTGCCCTACCGTCTGGGTAAAGCTTTGAAATGCAAAAATGTTGAATTTTGTGAGGTATTTTGCACGAAATTTTGACTTTAAAAACTCGGGAAGAGTCTTGTTTATTTTCTATGGCAGAACTTTTCTTTTAAGAATTTTCAAAGTTTGTAATATTTTGTTTAAGGTTTTTTAGAAGCAGCGGTTTGTTTTTTCACATAACTTAAGTATCTTAGATCTGGTTGTAAAGAACTTTGATTATCTGAAAAGTTGATTAATAGGGCTATTAAGTGGAGCCAAACTCTGTGTGGTTTTGGCCTACCGTCTGGGTAAAGCTTTGAAATGCAGAATTGTTGATTTTTGTGAGGTATTTTGTACGAAATGTTGACTTTAAAAACTCGGGAAGTGTCGGGTTTATTTTCTATGCAAGAACTTTTCTATTAAGAATTTTCAAAGTTTGTACTTTTTGTCTAAGGTTTTTTTTAGAAGTAGCGGTTTGTTTTTTCACATAACTTAAGTATCTTAGATCTGGTTGCAAAAAACTTTGATTATCTAAAAAGTTGCTTGATACTGCTATAAAATGGATCCAAACTGTGTGTGGTTTTGGCCTACCGTCTGGGTAAAGCTTTGAAATACAGAATTGTTGATTTTTGTGAGGTATTTTGTACGAAATGTTGACTTTAAAAGCTCGGGAAAAGTCGGGTTTATTTTCTATGGCAGAACTTGTTTTTTAAGAACTTATTAAGGATGTAATTTTTAGTTTAAGGTTTTTTCAGAGGTTGCAGTGTGTTTTTTCACATAACTTAAGTATCTTAGATATGGTTGTAAAGAACTTTGATTATCTGTTAACTTTATTGATACTGCTATAAAATGGATCCAAACTGTGTGTGGTTTTGGCCTACCGTCTGGGTGAAGCTTTGAAATTCAAAAATGTTGATTTTTGTGAGGTATTTTTTAAGAAATTTTGACTTTAAGAACTCGGGAAGAGTCGGGTTTATTTTCTATGCAAGAACTTTTCTATTAAGAATTTTCAAAGTTTGTACTTTTTGTGTAAGGTTTTTTTAGAAGTAGCGGTTTGTTTTTTCACATAACTTAAGTATCTTAGATCTGGTTGCAAAAAACTTTGATTATCTGAAAAGTTGTTTGATACTGCTATAAAATGGATCCAAACTGTGTGTGGTTTTGCCCTACCGTCTGGGTAAAGCTTTGAAATGCAAAAATGTTGAATTTTGTGAGGTATTTTGTACGAAATTTTGACTTTAAGAACTCGGGAAGAGTCGGGTTTATTTTCTTTGGCAGAACTTTTCTTTTAACAATTTTCAAAAATTGTACTTTTTGTGTGAGGTTTTTTTAGAAGTAGCGGTTTGTTTTTTCACATAACTTAAGTATCTTAGATCTGGTTGCAAAAAACTTTGATTATCTGAAAAGTTGTTTGATACTGCTATAAAATGGATCCAAACTGTGTGTGGTTTGGCCTACCGTCTGGGTAAAGCTTTGAAATGCAAAAATGTTGAATTTTGTGAGGTATTTTTTACGAAACTTTTACTTTAAGAACTCGGGAAGAGTCTTGTTTATTTTCTATGGCAGAACTTTTCTTTTAAGAATTTTCAAAGTTTGTAATATTTTGTTTACGGTTTTTTTAGAAGTAGCGGTTTGTTTTTTCACATAACTTAAGTATCTTAGATCTGGTTGTAAAGAACTTTGATTATCTGAAAAGTTGATTAATAGGGCTATAAAGTGGAGCCAAACTCTGTGTGGTTTTGGCCTACCGTCTGGGTAAAGCTTTGAAATGCAGAATTGTTGATTTTTGTGAGGTATTTTGTACGAAATTTTTACTTTAAAAACTCGGAAAAAGTGGGGTTTATTTTCTATGGCAGAACTTGTTTTTTAAGAACTTATTAAGGATGTAATTTTTAGGTTAAGGTTTTTTCAGAGGTTGCAGTTTGTTTTTTCACATAACTTAAGTATCTTAGATATGGTTGTAAAGAACTTTGATTATCTGTTAACTTTATTGATACTGCTATAAAATGGATCCAAGCTCTGTGTGGTTTTGGCCTACCGTCTGGGTAAAGCTTTGAAATGCAGAATTGTTGATTTTTGTTAGGTATTTTGTACGAAATGTTGACTTTAAAAACTCGGGAAAAGTCGGGTTTATTTTCTATGGCAGAACTTGTTTTTTAAGAACTTATTAAGGATGTAATTTTTAGTTTAAGGTTTTTTCAGAGGTTGCAGTTTGTTTTTTCACATAACTTAAGTATCTTAGATATGGTTGTAAGGAACTTTGATTATCTGTTAACTTTATTGATACTGCTATAAAATGGATCCAAACTGTGTGTGGTTTTGGCCTACCGTCTGGGTGAAGTTTTGAAATTCAAAAATGTTGAGTTTTGTGAGGTATTTTTTAAGAAATTTTGTCTTTAAGAACTCGGGAACAGTCGGGTTTGTTTTCGATGGCAGAACTTGTTTTTTAAGAACTTATTAAGGATGTAATTTTTAGTTTCAGGTTTTTTCAGAGGTTGCAGTTTGTTTTTTCACATAAACTAAGTATCTTAGATATGGTTGTAAAGAACTTTGATTATCTGTTAACTTTATTGATACTGCTATAAAATGGATCCAAACTGTGTGTGGTTTTGGCCTACCGTCTGGGTGAAGTTTTGAAATTCAAAAATGTTGAGTTTTGTGAGGTATTTTTTAAGAAATTTTGACTTTAAGAACTCGGGAACAGTCGGGTTTGTTTTCTATGGCAGAACTCCAGAATCCAAACTGTGTGTGGTTTTGGCCTACCGTCTGGGTAAAGCTTTGAAATACAAAAATGTTGATTTTTGTGAGGTATTTTGTACGAAATTTTGACTTTAAAAACTCGGGAAGAGTCTTGTTTATTTTCTATGGCAGAACTTGATTTTTAAGAACTTATTAAGGATGTAATTTTTAGGTTAAGGTTTTTTCAGAGGTTGCGGTTTGTTTTTTCATATAACTTAAGTATCTTAGATATGGTTGTAAAGAACTTTGATTATCTGTTAAGTTGATTGATACTGCTAGAAAATGGATCCAAACTCTGTGTGGACTTTAAAAACTCGGGAAAAGTCGGGTTTATTTTCTATGGCAGAACTTGTTTTTTAAGAACTTATTAAGGATGTAATTTTTAGTTTAAGGTTTTTTCAGAGGTTGCGGTTTGTTTTTTCAAATAAGTTAAGTATCTTAGATATGGTTGTAAAGAACTTTGATTATCTGTTAAGTTGATTGATATACCTAGAAAATGGATCCAAACTCTGTGTGGTTTTGCCCTACCGTCTGGGTAAAGCTTTGGAATGCAAAAATGTTGATTTTTGTAAGGTATTTTGTACGAAATTTTGACTTTAAAAACTCGGGAAGAGTCTTGTTTATTTTCTATGGCAGAACTTTTCTTTTAAGAATTTTCAAAGTTTGTAATATTTTGTTTAAGGTTTTTTTAGAAGTAGCGGTTTGTTTTTTCACATAACTTAAGTATCTTAGATCTGGTTGTAAAGAACTTTGATTATCTGAAAAGTTGATTGATACTGCTATAAAATGGATCCAAACTCTGTGTGGTTTTGGCCTACCGTCTGGGTAAAGCTTTGAAATGCAAAAATGTTGATTTTTGTGAGGTATTTTTTACGAAATTTTGACTTTAAAAACTCGGGAAGAGTCGGGTTTATTTTCTATGCAAGAACTTTTCTATTAAGAATTTTCAAAGTTTGTACTTTTTGTGTAAGGTTTTTTTAGAAGTAGCGGTTTGTTTTTTCACATAACTTAAGTATCTTAGATCTGGTTGTAAAGAACTTTGATTATCTGAAAAGTTGATTGATACTGCTATAAAATGGATCCAAACTCTGTGTTGTTTTGGCCTACCGTCTGGGTAAAGCTTTGGAATGCAAAAATGTTGATTTTTGTAAGGTATTTTGTACGAAATTTTGACTTTAAAAACTCGGGAAAAGTCGGGTTTATTTTCTATGGCAGAACTTGTTTTTTAAGAACTTATTAAGGATGTAATTTTTAGTTTAAGGTTTTTTCAGAGGTTGCGGTTTGTTTTTTCACATAACTTAAGTATTTTAGATCTGGTTGCAAAAAACTTTGATTATCTGAAAAGTTGATTGATACTGCTATAAAATGGATCCAAACTCTGTGTGGTTTTGGCCTACCGTCTGGGTAAAGCTTTGAAATGCAAAAATGTTGATTTTTGTGAGGTATTTTTTACGAAATTTTGACTTTAAAAACTCGGGAA
>NW_022995942.1:11543-13291 GCF_900245975.1 Drosophila guanche | reverse complement strand
AAAGTTAATGTATGTAACACACAGAAGGAATCGTTTACGACCCCATAAAGTGTATATATTATTGATCACCATCAATAGCCGAGTCGATTGAGCCCTGTCTGTCTGTCCGTCTGTCCGTCCGTCTTGTTGAGCACCTGAATCTCAGAGACTATAAAAGCTAGAGCCACCAAATTTTGCATCCAGACTTCTGCATGCTCACACTGTTACAAGTGTATTTAAAAAATGTGCCCAGCCCCCTTCCGCCCCCGCAAAAGCGCGAACACCTCCCAATTCTACAATTTTAAAGATAAAAGAAAACTAAAAACGCCATTCTGTAGGGAATGGTCACATCTATCAGATCAATAAATTGGGATCCGATTGGATCATTATTATAGCCAGAACGAATAAATTAATTAGCAGTGGCTAAACCCACACTGTCCTGCAGCTTTTGTTGTTCTTTTCACATTCTCTCATTCACACTCTGCTTCACTCGGCCTCTGCCTCTGCCGACTTTAAACCACCCCCCCCTCCCCCCCTTACGCAGCTTATATTTGTTTTATACCCGGTACTCGAAGAGTAAATAGGGTATATTGTATTTGTGCACAAAGTTAATGTATGTAACACACAGAAGAAACGTTTCCGACCCCATAAAGTGTATATATTCTTGATCACCATCAATAGCCGAGTCGATTGAGCCCTGTCTGTCCGTCCGTCTGTCCTTCCGTCTGTCCGTCCGTCATGTTGAGCACCTGAATCTCAGAGACTATAAAAGCTAGAGGTACCAAATTTTGCATCCAGACTTCTGTATGCTCACACTGTTACAAGTGTATTTAAAAAATGTGTCCCGCCCCATTCCGCCCCCGCAAAAGGGCGAAAATCTACCAAATCTACAATTGTAAAGATAGAAGAAAACTAAAAACGCCATTCTGTAGGGATTGGTCATATCTATCAGATAAATAAATTGGGATCCGATTGGATCATTATTATAGCAAGAAAGAATAAATTAATTAGCAGTGGCTAAACCCACACTGTCCTGCAGCTTTTGTTGTTCTTTTCACATTCTCTCATTCACACTCTGCTTCACTCGGCCTCTGCCTCTGCCGACTTTAAACCACCCCCCCACCCCTCACTAAGCTTATATTTGTTTTATACCCGGTACTCGAAGAGTAAATAGGGTACATTGAATTTGTGCACAAAGTTAATGTATGTAACACACAGAAGGAATCGGTTCCGACCCCAAAAAGTGTATTTATTCTTGATCACCATCAATAGCCGAGTCGATTGAGCCCTGTCTGTCCGTCCTTCTGTACTTCCGTCTGTCCGTCCGTCTTGTTGAGCACCTGAATCTCAGAGACTATAAAAGGTAGAGCTACCAAATTTTGCATCCAGACTTCTGTATGCTCACACTGTTACAAGTGTATTTAAAAAATGTGCCCCGCCCCATTCCGCCCCCGCAAAAGGGCGAAAACCTCCCAAATCTACAATTTTAAAGATAGAAGAAAACTAAAAACGCCATTCTGTAGGGAATGGCCATATCTATCAGATCACCAAATTGGGATCCGATTGGATCATTATTATAGCCAGAAAGAAGAAATTAATTAGCAGTGGCTAAACCCACACTGTCCTGCAGCTTTTGTTGTTCTTTTCACATTCTCTCATTCACACTCTGCTTCACTCGGCCTCTGCCTCTGCCGACTTTAAACCACCCCCCCCCCCCCCCCCCCCCCCCCCCCCCCTCCCCCCCCCCCCCCCCCCCCCCCCCCCCCCAC
>NW_022995942.1:6845-8616 GCF_900245975.1 Drosophila guanche | reverse complement strand
CCCCCCCCCCCCCCCCCCCCCCCTCACGCAGCTTATATTTGTTTTATACCCGGTACTCGAAGAGTAAATAGGGTATATTGTATTTGTGCACAAAGTTAATGTATGTAACACACAGAAGGAATCGTTTCCGACCCCATAAAGTGTATATATTCTTGATCACCATCAATAGCCGAGTCGATTGAGCCCTGTCTGTCTGTCCGTCTGTCCGTCCGTCTGTCCGTCCGTCTTGGTGAGCACCTGAATCTCAGAGACTATAAAAGCTAGAGCCACCAAATTTTGCATCCAGACTTCTGTATGCTCACACTCTTACAAGTGTATTTAAAGAATGTTCCCCGCCCCCATCCGCCCCCGCAAAAGGGCGAAAACCTCCCAAATCTACAATTTTAAAGATAGAAGAAAACTAAAAACGCCATTCTGTAGGGAATGCCCCCCCCCACAAGAAGCTTATATTTGTTTTATACCCGGTACTCGAAGAGTAAATAGGGTATATTGTATTTGTGCACAAAGTTAATGTATGTAACACACAGAAGGAATCGTTTCCGACCCCATAAAGTGTATATATTCTCGATCACCATCAATAGCAGAGTCGATTGAGCCCTGTCTGTCCGTCCGTCTGTCCTTCCGTCTGTCCGTCCGTCTTGTTGAGCACCTGAATCTCAGAGACTATAAAAGCTAGAGCTACCAAATTTTGCATCCAGACTTCTGTATGCTCACACTGTTACAAGTGTATTTAAAAAATGTGCCCCGCCCCATTCCGCCCCCGCAAAAGGGCGAAATCCTCCCAAATCTACAATTTTAAAGATAGAAGAAAACTAAAAACGCCATTCTGTTGGGAATGGTCATATCTATCAGATAAATAAATTGGGATCCGATTGGATCATTATTATAGCAAGAAAGAATAAATTAATTAGCAGTGGCTAAACCCACACTGTCCTGCCGCTTTTCTTGTTCTTTTCACATTCTCTCATTCACACTCTGCTTCACTCGGCCTCTGCCTCTGCCGTCCCTCTGCCTCTGCCGACTTTAAACCACCCCCCTCACGCAGCTTATATTTGTTTTATACCCGGTACTCGAAGAGTAAATAGGGTATATTGTATTTATGCACAAAGTTAATGTGTGTAACACACAGAAGGAATCGTTTCCGACCCCATAAAGTGTATATATTCTTGATCACCATCAATGGCCGAGTCGATTGAGCCCTGTCTGTCTGTCCGTCTGTCCTTCCGTCTGTCCGTCCGTCTTGTTGAGCACCTGAATCTCAGAGACTATAAAAGCTAGAGCCACCAAATTTTGCATCCAGACTTCTGTATGCTCACACTGTTACAAGTGTATTTAAAAAATGTGCCCCGCCCCATTCCGCCCCCGCAAAAGGGCGAAAACCTCCCAAATCTACAATTTTAAAGATAGAAGAAAACTAAAAACGCCATTCTGTAGGGAATGGCCATATCTATCAGATCACCAAATTGGGATCCGATTGGATCATTATTATAGCCAGAAAGAAGAAATTAATTAGCAGTGGCTAAACCCACACTGTCCTGCAGCTTTTGTTGTTCTTTTCACATTCTCTCATTCACACTCTGCTTCACTCGGCCTCTGCCTCTGCCGTCCCTCTGCCTCTGCCGACTTTTAACCACCCCCCCCCCCCCCCCCCCCCCCCCCCCCCCTCCCCCCCCCCCCCCCCCCCCCCCCCCCCCCCTCCCCCCCCCCCCCCCCCCCCCCCCCCCCCCCTCCCCCCCCCCCCCCCCCCCCCCCCCCCCCCCTCCCCCCCCCC
>NW_022995942.1:0-1892 GCF_900245975.1 Drosophila guanche | reverse complement strand
CCCCCCCCCCCCCCCCCCCCTCACGCAGCTTATATTTGTTTTATACCCGGTACTCGAAGAGTAAATAGGGTATATTGTATTTGTGCACAAAGTTAATGTATGTAACACACAGAAGGAATCGTTTCCGACCCCATAAAGTGTATATATTCTTGATCACCATCAATAGCCGAGTCGATTGAGCCCTGTCTGTCTGTCCGTCTGTCCGTCCGTCTGTCCGTCCGTCTTGTTGAGCACCTGAATCTCAGAGACTATAAAAGCTAGAGCCACCAAATTTTGCATCCAGACTTCTGTATGCTCACACTGTTACAAGTGTATTTAAAAAATGTGCCCCGCCCCATTCCGCCCCCGCAAAAGGGCGAAAACCTCCCAAATCTACAATTTTAAAGATAAAAGAAAACTAAAAACGCCATTCTGTAGGGAATGGTCATATCTATCAGATCAATAAATTGGGATCCGATTGGATCATTATTATAGCCAGAAAGAATAAATTAATTAGCAGTGGCTAAACCCACACTGTCCTGCAGCTTTTGTTGTTCTTTTCACATTCTCTCATTCACACTCTGCTTCACTCGGCCTCTGCCTCTGCCGTCCCTCTGCCTCTGCCGACTTTTAACCACCCTCCCCCCTCACGCAGCTTATATTTGTTTTATACCCGGTACTCGAAGAGTAAATAGGGTATATTGTATTTGTGCACAAAGTTAATGTATGTAACACACAGAAGGAATCGTTTCCGAACCCGTAAAGTGTATATATTCTTGATCACCATCAATAGCCGAGTCGATTGAGCCCTGTCTGTCTGTCCGTCTGTCCGTCCGTCTGCCCGTCCGTCTGTCCGTCCGTCTTGTTGAGCACCTGAATCTCAGAGACTATAAAAGCTAGAGCTACCAAATTTTTCATCCAGACTTCTGTATGCTCACACTGTAACAAGTGTGTTTACAAAATGTGCCCCGCCCCATTCCGCCCCCGCAAAAGGGCGAAAACCTCACAAATCTACAATTTTAAAGATAGAAGAAAACTAAAAACGCCATTCTGTAGGGAATGCTCATATCTATCAGATCAATAAATTAGGATCCGATTGGATCATTATTATAGCCAGAAAGAATAAATTGATTAGCAGTGGCTAGACCCACACTGTCCTGAAGCTTTTGTTGTTCTTTTCACATTCTCTCATTCACACTCTGCTTCACTCGGCCTCTGCCACTGCCGTCCCTCTGCCTCTGCCGACTTTTAACCACCCCCCCCCCCCTCACCCAGCTTATATTTGTTTTATACCCGGTACTCGAAGAGTAAATATTGTATTTGTGCAAAAAGTTAATGTATGTAACACACAGAAGGAATCGTTTCCGACCCCATAAAGTGTATATATTCTTGACTCTAGCCGAGTCGATTGAGCCCTGTCTGTCTGTCCGAATGTCCGTCCGTCTGTCCGTCCGTCTTGTTGAGCACCTGAATCTCAGAGACTATAAAAGTTAGAGCCACCAAATTTTGCATCCAGACTTCTGTATGCTCACACTGTTACAAGTGTATTTTAAAAATTTGCCCCGCCCCATTCCGCCCCCGCAAAAGGGCGAAAACCTCCCAAATCTACAATTTTAAAGATAGACGAAAACTAAAACGCCATTCTGTAGGGAATGGCCATATCTATCAGATCACCAAATTGGGATCCGATTGGATCATTATTATAGCCAGAAAGAAGAAATTAATTAGCAGTGGCTAAACCCACACTGTCCTGCAGCTTTTGTTGTTCTTTTCACATTCTCTCATTCACACTCTGCTTCACTCGGCCTCTGCCTCTGCCGTCCCTCTGCCTCTGCCGACTTTTAACCACCCCCCCCCCCCCCCCCCCCCCCCCCCCCCCTCCCCCCTTTTTAACCCCCCCCCCCCCCCCCCCC
>NW_022995941.1:0-13377 GCF_900245975.1 Drosophila guanche | reverse complement strand
TATAGCAGTATCAATCAACTTTTCAGATAATCAAAGTTCTTTACAACCAGGTCTAAGATACTTTAGTTATGTGAAAAAACAAACCGCAACCTCTGAAAAATCCTTAAACTAAAAATTACTTTCTTAATAATCTCTTAAAAAAAAAGTTCTGCCATAGAAAATAAACCCGACTTTTCCCAAATTTTTAAAGTCAAAATTTAGTACAAAACACTTCACAACAATCAACAGATTTGCATTTCAAAGCTTTACCCAGACGGTAGGCCAAAACCACACAGAGTTTGGATCCATTTTATACAGTATAAATCAACTTTTCAGATAATCAAAGTTTTTTGCAACCAGATCTAAGATACTTGATTTATGTGAAACAACAAACCGCCACCTCTTTAAAACATTAAACAAAAAAGTACAAACTTTGAAAATTCTTAAAAGAAAAGTTCTGCCATAGAAAATAAACCCGACTTTTCCCAAATTTTGAAAGTCAAAATTTGGTACAAAACACCTCACAAAAGTCATCATTTTTGCATTTCAAACCTTTACCCAGACGGTAGGCCAAAACCACACAGAGTTTGGATCCACTTTATAGCAGTACCAATCAACTTTTCAGATAATCAAAGTTCTGGACAACCAGATCTAAGATACTTAAGTTATGTGAAAAAACAAACCGCAACCTCTGAAAAAACCTTAAACTAAAAATAACATCCTTAATAAATTCTTAAAAAACAAGTTCTGCCATAGAAAATAAACCCAACTTTTCCAGAATTTTTAATGTTAAAATTCGAAAAAAAAATCTCACAACAATCAACATCTTTGCATTTCAAAGCTTTACCCAGACTGTAGGCCAAAACCACACAGAGTTTGGATCCACTTTATAGCAGTATCAATCAACTATTCAGGTTATCAAAGTTCTTTACAACCAGATTTTAGATACTTAAGTTATGTGCAAAAACAAACCTCAACCTCTGAAAAAACCTTAAACTAAAACTACATCCTTAATAAATTCTTAAAAAACAAGTTCTGCCATAGAAAATAAACCCGACTTTTCCCCGATTTTTTAAAGTCAAAATTTCGAAGAAAAAAAATCTCACAACAATCAACGTTTTTTCATTTCAAAGCTTTGCCCAGACGGTAGGCCAAAATCCCACAGAGTTTGGTTCCATTTTATAGCAGTATCAATCAACTTTTCAAATAATCAAAGTTTTTTGCATCCAGATCTAAGATACTTAAGTTATATGCAAAAACACACCGCAACCTCTGAAAAAACCTTAAACTAAAAATTACATCCTTAATAAGTTCTTAAAAAACAAGTTCTGCCATAGAAAATAAACCCGACTTTTCCCGAGTTTTTAAAGTCAAAATTTCGAAGAAAAAAAATCTCACAACAATCAACATTTTTGCATATCAAAGCTTTACCCAGACGCTAGGCCAAAACCACACAGAGTTTGGATCAATTTTATAGCAGTATCAATCAATATTTCAGATAATCAAAGTTTTTTGCAACCAGATCTAAGATACTAAATTTATGTGAAAAACAAAACGCAACCTCTGAAAAAACATTCAACAAAAAATTAAATACTTAATAAATTCTAAAAAAAAAAGTTCTGCCATAGAAAATATACCCGACTTTTCCCGATTTTTTAAAGTCAACATTTCGAAGAAAAAAACTCTCAACAATCAACTTTTTTTCATTTCAAAGCTTTGCCCAGACGGTAGGCCAAAACAACACAGAGTTTGGATCCATTTTATAGCAGTATAAATCAACTTTTCAGATAATCAAAGTTTTTTGCAACCAGATCTAAGATACTTGATTTATGTGAAAAAACAAACCGCCACCTCTTAAAAACATTAAACAAAAAAGTACAAACTTTGAAAATTCTTAAAAGAAAAGTTCTGCCATAGAAAATAAACCCGACTTTTCCCAATTTTTTAAAGTCAAAATTTGGTACAAAACACCTCACAAAAGTCAACATTTTTGCATTTCAAAGCTTTACCCAGACGGTAGGCCAAAACCACACAGAGTTTGGATCCACTTTATAGCAGTACCAATCAACTTTTCAGATAATCAAAGTTCTGGACAACCAGATCTAAGATACTTAAGTTATGTGAAAAAACAAACCGCAACCTCTGAAAAAACCTTAAACTAAAAATAACATCCTTAATAAATTCTTAAAAAACAAGTTCTGCCATAGAAAATAAACCCAACTTTTCCAGAATTTTTAATGTTAAAATTCGAAAAAAAATCTCACAACAATCAACATTTTTGCATTTCAAAGCTTTACCCAGACGGTAGGCCAAAACCACACAGAGTTTGGATCCATTTTATAGCAGTATCAATCAACTTTTCAGATAATCAAAGTTTTTTACAACCAAAATTAAGATACTTAAGTTATGTGAAAAAACAAACCGCAACCTCTGAAAAAACCTTAAACTAAAAATTACATCCTTAATAAGTTCCTAAAAAAACAAGTTCTGCCATAGAAAATAAACCCGACTTTTCCCNTTATGTGAAAAAACAAACCGCAACCTCTGAAAAAACCTTAAACTAAAAATAACATCCTTAATAAATTCTTAAAAAACAAGTTCTGCCATAGAAAATAAACCCAACTTTTCCAGAATTTTTAATGTTAAAATTCGAAAAAAAATCTCACAACAATCAACATTTTTGCATTTCAAAGCTTTACCCAGACTGTAGGCCAAAACCACACAGAGTTTGGATCCACTTTATAGCAGTATCGATCAACTATTCAGGTTATCAAAGTTCTTTACAACCAGATCTAAGATACTTAAGTTATATGCAAAAACAAACCGCAACCTCTGAAAAAACCTTAAACTAAAATTACATCCTTAATAAATTTATAAAAAACAAGTTCTGTCAAAGAAAATAAACCCGACTTTTCCCTGATTTTTTAAAGTCAAAATTTCGAAGAAAAAAAATCTGACAGCAATCAACGTTTTTTCATTTCAAAGCTTTGCCCAGACGGTAGGCCAAAATCCCACAGAGTTTGGATCCATTTTATAGCAGTACCAATCAACTTTTTAAATAATCAAAGGTTTTTGCATCCAGATCTAAGTTACTTAAGCAATGTGAAAAAAGAAATCGCTACCTCTGAAAAAACCTTAAAAAAAAAATTCTTTCTTAATAAATTCTTTAAAAAAAAGTTCTGCCAAAGAAAATAAACCCGACTCTTCCCGAACTTTTTAAAGTCAAAATTTCGTAAAAAATACCTCACAACAATCAACAGATTTGCATTTCAAAGCTTTACCCAGACGGTAGGCCAAAACCACGCAGAGATTGGTTCCACTTTATAGCAGCATCAATCAACTTTTCAGATAATCAAAGTTCTTTACAACCAGATCTAAGATACTTAAGTTATATGCAAAAACAAACCGCAACTTCTGAAAAAACCTTAAACTAAAAATTACATCCTTAATAAGTTCTTAAAAAACAAGTTCTGCCATAGAAAATAAACCCGACTTTTCCCGAGTTTTTAAAATCAAAATTTCGAAGAAAGAAAATCTCACAACAATCAACATTTTTTCATATCAAAGCTTTACCCAGACGCTAGGCCAAAACCACACAGAGTTTGGATCCACTTTATAGCAGTATCGATCAACTATTCAGGTTATCAAAGTTCTTTACAACCAGATCTAAGATACTTAAGTTATATGCAAAAACAAACCGCAACCTCTGAAAAAACCTTAAACTAAAATTACATCCTTAATAAATTCTTAAAAAACAAGTTGTGTCAAAGAAAATAAACCCGACTTTTCCCTGATTTTTTAAAGTCAAAATTTCGAAGAAAAAAAATCTGACAACCATCAACGTTTTTTCATTTCAAAGCTTTGCCCAGACGGTAGGCCAAAATCCCACAGAGTTTGGATCCATTTTATAGCAGTATCAATCAACTTTTTAAATAATCAAAGGTTTTTGCATCCAGATCTAAGTTACTTAGGCAATGTGAAAAAAGAAATCGCTACCTCTGAAAAAACCTTAAACAAAAAATTCTTTCTTAATAAATTCTTTAAAAAAAAGTTCTGCCATAGAAAATAAACCCGACTCTTCCCGAACTTTTTAAAGTCAAAATTTCGTAAAAAATACCTCACAACAATCAACAGATTTGCATATCAAAGCTTTACCCAGACGCTAGGCCAAAACCACACAGAGTTTGGATCATTTTTATAGCAGCATCAATCAACTTTTCAGATAATCAAAGTTCTTTACAACCAGATCTAAGATACTTAAGTTATATGCAAAAACAAACCGCAACTTCTGAAAAAACCTTAAACTAAAAATTACATCCTTAATAAGTTCTTAAAAACCAAGTTCTGCCATAGAAAATATACCCGACTTTTCCCGATTTTTTAAAGTCAAAATTTCGAAAAAAAAACTCTCAACAATCAATTTTTTTTCATTTCAAAGCTTTGCCCAGACGGTAGGCCAAAATCACACAGAGTTTGAATCCATTTTATATCAGTATCAATCAACTTTTAAAATAATCAAAGTTTCTTGCAACCAGATCTAAGTTACCTAAGCTATGTGAAAAAACAAATCGCTACCTCTGAAAAAACTTTAAACAAAAAATTACTTTCTTAATAAATTCTNTTTCCCGAGTTTTTAAAATCAAAATTTCGAAGAAAAAAAATCTCACAACAATCAACATTTTTACATATCAAAGCTTTACCCAGACGCTAGGCCAAAACCACACAGAGTTTGGATCATTTTTATAGCAGCATCAATCAACTTTTCAGATAATCAAAGTTCTTTACAACCAGATCTAAGATACTTAAGTTATATGCAAAAAAAAACCGCAACTTCTGAAAAAACCTTAAACTAAAAATTACATCCTTAATAAGTTCTTAAAAACCAAGTTCTGCCATAGAAAATATACCCGACTTTTCCCGATTTTTTAAAGTCAAAATTTCGAAAAAAAAACTCTCAACAATCAATTTTTTTTCATTTCAAAGCTTTGCCCAGACGGTAGGCCAAAATCACACAGAGTTTGAATCCATTTTATATCAGTATCAATTAACTTTTAAAATAATCAAAGTTTCTTGCAACCAGATCTAAGTTACCTAAGCTATGTGAAAAAACAAATCGCTACCTCTGAAAAAACTTTAAACAAAAAATTACTTTCTTAATAAATTCTTAAAAAAAATTGTCTGCCATAGAAAATAAACCCTAGTTTTCCCGAGTTTTTAAAGTCAAAATTTCGAAGAAAAAAAATCTNGTAAAAAAAAACCGCAACCTCTGAAAAAACCTTAAACTAAAATTACATCCTTAATAAATTCTTAAAAAACAAGTTCTGCCATAGAAAATAAACCCGACTTTTCCCGAGTTTTTAAAGTCAAAATTTCGAAGAAAAAAAATCTCACAACAATCAATATTTTTTTCATTTCCGAGACGGTAGGCCAAAACCACACACAGTTTGGATCCACTTCATAGCAGCATCAATCAACTTTTCAGATAATCAAAGTTCTTTACAACCAGATCTAAGATACTTAAGTTATGTGAAAAAACAAACCGCAACCTCTGAAAAAACCTTAAACTTAAAATTACTTCCTTAATAAGTTCTTAAAAAACAAGTTCTGCCATAGAAAATAAACCCGAGTTTTCCCGAGTTTTTAAAGTCAAAATTTCGAAGAAAAAAAATCTCACAACAATCAATATTTTTTTCATTTCCGAGACGGTAGGCCAAAACCACACACAGTTTGGATCCTTTTCATAGCAGCATCAATCAACTTTTCAGATAATCAAAGTTCTTTACAACCAGATCTAAGATACTTAAGTTATGTGAAAAATCAGATCGCAACCTCTGAAAAAACCTTAAACTAAAAATTACTTTTTTAATGATCTCTTAAAAAAAAAGTTCTGGCATAGATAATAGACCCGACTTTTCCCGAATTCTTAAAATCAAAATTTCGTACAAAATACCTCACAAAAATCAACATTTTTGCATTTCAAAGCTTTACCCAGACGGTAGGCCAAAACCACACAGAGTTTGGATCCATTTTATAGCAGTATCAATCAACTTTTCAGATAATCAAAGTTTTTTACAACCAAAATTAAGATACTTTACTAAGCTTTCAAAGTTATGTGAAAAAAACAAAATAAACCCGACTTTTCCCGAGTTTTTAAAGTCAAAATTTCAAGTCAAACACTCCCCGAGTTAAGACGTGCCTAAAAATTAACGCGGAGGCTGAGCTGGCGCTAAATCTACTATTAACAGTTATGCGATTTACAAAACAAAAGCGAACCAAACAGACCAACGACTATTCGTTATTGTTTCACAACAACAATAGTACTTGCTGCTGCTTCTGCTGTGTTGCCAAACCTTGACCGTCTCTCATTTTAACTTCAGTTTCCGTCAGTTCTCTGTTTTGGTTCAGAGAGGATAAGATGATTTCTTTTTTTAGCGAGACCTGAATCGTGGCAGCACCAGCTCCAATCAATATGCCCTCCTTAGCGACAGCACGCCAAATAACGGAAATGAAGATGAAAACGAAGCACTGGACATGATAACTGAAGATAACTTAACTGAATCTGCCAAGCCGCCACCTATATTCTTATCTGAAGTAAGTGATATAAAAGGAATGCTAGTTTACCTCGAGACTACAATTAAAAAAGAGCTTTTCTTTTATAAAGTACAACGCGATGGTCATGTGAGAGTTATGGTTAAGTCTATTGAAGAATACAGGAAACTTGTTAAAACTCTTACTAAAGATTCTGTCAAATTTCACACATACCAACTTAAACATGAGAGGGCATTCAGAGTTGTTATTAAGAATTTGCACTTTTCAACGGATATCGACTTAATCAAACAAGATGTGGAGTCCAAAGGTCACGCTGTTAGAAACATTAGTAATATTAAAAGTCGTGTAACCAAAGAGCCATTGAATTTGTTCTACTTAGACATTGAGCCCAACAATAAGAACTTAGATATATACAAAGTTAAACTCATTGGTAAGGCAGTTGTCAATATAGAACCACCCCGTAAAACCAAAGAAATCGTTCAGTGTTATCGTTGCCAGGAATTTGGACACACAAAGTCATATTGTGCTAAAACTCACAGATGTGTAAAATGCTCTCTTAACCATCCCAGCAACGTTTGCCCAAAAGATAAAGAGCAACCAGCAAAATGTGCCAACTGCAACGAAGATCATGCTGCTAGTTACAAAGGGTGTAAAGTCTATCAGGATCTTATATCAAAAAAAATAGTAAGCGGACGCAACCACCAGAGAAACACCAAAGATGACAATAATAAAAATGACCATGATACATATCAATCATTTGCTCCGTTTAATAATTCGACCCAACAACCCAAAGATTACCAATCATACGCTCAAGTTGCTGCAGGAAATAGTAACTCGAACAAGTCTCTAGAAAGAATAGAACAGCTTCTAGAAAAACAATCTCAACTTACCAATAATTTACTTAACATGATAATGTTACTTGCAAATAAGCTATGCAAATAAATCTAAACTTAGGAATATGGAATGCCAATGGGCTTTCCAACCATGTAAATGAAATAGCTTTATTTTTAAAAACGAATGGCATTGACGTCATGCTTATTTCAGAAACACACTTCACTAGCAAATCTTTTTTTAAAGTTACTGGATACGACACAGTAAGAGCTGACCATCCATCAGATAGAGCTCATGGAGGTGCTGCAATTCTTGTCAAGCAGGGCCTTAAATTTCAAATCATGGACAGTACTAGGGAAAACGCTATGCAAGCTGCCACAATTCAGATAAAATGTATGCACGCAGATGTATCAATAACAGCGATTTATCTCCCACCAAGATTCACAATAAAAGAACTCGATTTTAAAAACTTTTTCCAAGGACTGGGAACAAAGTTTATCGTGGGAGGCGACTTCAATGCCAAACATCCATGGTGGGGATCCAGATTAACTAACCCGAAGGGATCGGAGTTATACAAATGCATACGAAACAATAACATAACGACTTTGGCAACTGGTGTGCCCACATACTGGCCAACTGGTAGTCGAAAAATTCCAGATTTGATTGATTTGGTAGTATTCTCTAGAATCCCACAATCGCCCATGCGAGTAATGTAGAGCTTTGACCCTAACCCAGATCATGCTCCAATAATAGCAANTAGTTACAAAGGGTGTAAAGTCTATCAGGATCTTATATCAAAAAAAATAGTAAGCGGACGCAACCACCAGAGAAACACCAAAGATGACAAAAATAAAAATGACCATGGTACATATCAATCATTTGCTCCGTCTAATAATTCGACCCAACAACCCAAAGATTACCAATCATACGCTCAAGTTGCTGCAGGAAATAGTAACTCGAACAAGTCTCTAGAAAGAATAGAACAGCTTCTAGAAAAACAATCTCAACTTACCAATAATTTACTTAACATGATAATGTTACTTGTAAATAAGCTATGCAAATAAATCTAAACTTAGGAATATGGAATGCCAATGGGCTTTCCAACCATGTAAATGAAATAGCTTTATTTTTAAAAACGAATGCCATTGACGTCATGCTTATTTCAGAAACACACTTCACTAGCAAATCTTTTTTTAAAGTTACTGGATACGACACAGTAAGAGCTGACCATCCATCAGATAGAGCTCATGGAGGTGCTGCAATTCTTGTCAAGCAGGGCCTTAAATTTCAAATCATGGACAGTACTAGGGAAAACGCTATGCAAGCTGCCACAATTCAGATAAAATGTATGCACGCAGATGTATCAATAACAGCGATTTATCTCCCACCAAGATTCACAATAAAAGAACTCGATTTTAAAAACTTTTTCCAAGGACTGGGAACAAAGTTTATCGTGGGAGGCGACTTCAATGCCAAACATCCATGGTGGGGATCCAGATTAACTAACCCGAAGGGATCGGAGTTATACAAATGCATACGAAACAATAACATAACGACTTTGTCAACTGGTGTGCCCACATACTGGCCAACTGATAGTCGAAAAATTCCAGATTTGATTGATTTCATAGTATTCTCTGGAATCCCACAATCACACATGCGAGTAATGGAGAGCTTTGACCTTAACTCAGATCATTCTCCAATAATAGCAACTTACAGCACAATAGCCCATATGTTGGAAAAGCCCTATAAAGTAATAACAGCCTCTACAGACATTAACGCATTTAAAAGCCATTTAGATTCAGCTATAAGCCTGGACATTCCGTTAAAAACAGGAGAGGAGATAGACTATGCTGTGGAGCTTTTCACAAATACAATTCATAATGCGAGCTACAGAAACACGAATCATGCTCTTAATCATCAACAACCAAACCAATTGAACCTTTCAACCGATCTTCGACAAAAAATACAAAATAAAAGGAATCTGGGAAAACGCTGGCAAGAAACTCACTACCCTGCTGACAAAAGATTATACAACAAGGCTGCGTCTGAGCTTAGACAACTGCTGTCGAACTTACGCAATTAATCTATAGCTGCGTATCTGAGAAACTTAGACCCTAATTCCAGCAACAATGAATACAACCTATGGAGGGCGACTAAATACCTAAAGAAACCAGCTAAAAGAAACATAAATATTCGCAAAAACAACGGAACTTGGTGTAGGTCTAATAATGAAAAAGCGGAAGCAATTGCACAACATCTGCACTCTGTGTTTCAGCCAAACGATATAAATAATTATACAACAGAGACTGAAGTAGAAAAATTCCTTGAGTCACCCTGCCAAATGAGCTTGCCTATTAAAAGCATTAAATATGAAGAAGTTGTGACAGAAATCAAATGCTTGAACAATAAAAAAGCACCAGGCCCTGATAAAATAGACGGTATCACCCTAAAAAGTTTACCACCAAAATGCATTCGGTTTCTCACTCTTATATATAACGCGATTCTCAGACTAGACCACTTTCCAAGTCAATGGAAATGTGCAGAGATCGTTATGATCCTAAAACCAAACAAAATAGAAACGGAATTGACATCATACCGTCCCATTAGTCTGTTGACAATTTTCTCGAAAGTGTTTGAAAAAGTACTATTGAAGAGAATGTTTCCAATTTTGGACGAACTTTCCATCATTCCTGAATACCAATTCAGATTCAGGAGGGGTCACGGGACCCCTGAGCAATGTCACAGGGTTATTAATGATATAGTTTCGGCATTTGAAAACAAAAAATACTGTACTGCTGCATTTCTTGATATTCAACAAGCGTTCGATAGAGTCTGGCACAAAGGTTTGTTGTACAAGATAAAGAAATGGCTACCTGCTCCGTACTATTTATTAATCAAATCATATCTGGCTAGAAGATGCTTTTACGTGCAGCAGAAAACCGATAGTTCATCACTACTTCTCATCAACTCAGGCGTCCCACGAGGAAGCGTATTGGGACCAATTCTCTACACCCTATATACGGCCGACATGCCAGTTACAAACAACTGCACTGTTGCAACATATGCTGATGATACAGCCGTTTTAGCCACAAGCACATCTATAAATGAAGCTTCTGATCTCCTGCAGAGTGAGCTAAGCCTAATTGAAGACTGGTTCCTTCGATGGAAAATTAGAATAAACTCCCTGAAATCCGTCCAAATAACGTTTTCATTAAGACCAGGTAACTGCCCAAATGTTACACTTAACGGCTCACCAATTCCACAAAGTACCTGTGTGAAGTATCTCGGCTTGCATCTCGACCGCAGATTAACATGGAAAACCCACATTAAAGCAAAATGTCAGCAACTTAGACTTAAAACACTTAAAATGTCCTGGTTGATAAGTCGAAAATCAGAAACCACTTTGGAAAACAAAATTCGCCTCTACAAATCCATACTGAAGCCTGTTTGGACCTACGCTATACAGCTTTGGGGAACTGCTAGCAACTTAAATATTGAGATACTTCAGCGTTACCAATCAAAACCTTTGCGACACATTGTCAATGCTCCGTTTTACGTATCTAATGCAAACATCCACAAAGATCTGAATATTCCAACCATTAAAGAAGAAATAAAGAAAACTAGTAAGAAATACATCGACAGACTCCACAACCACGAAAATAATTTAGCCTTAAGTCTATTAGACAATAGCCTAACAGTAAGAAGACTGAAAAGATACCACATTCTCGATATCCCTGATAGATAAATCCAACAAACTGAAAAGATGTTATATATNCGTTACCAATCAAAAACTTTGCGACACATTGTCAATGCTCCGTTTTACGTATCTAATGCAAACATCCACAAAGATCTGAATATTCCAACCATTAAAGAAGAAATAAAGAAAACTAGTAAGAAATACATCGACAGACTCCACAACCACGAAAATAATTTAGCCTTAAGTCTATTAGACAATAGCCTAACAGTAAGAAGACTGAAAAGATACCACATTCTCGATATCCCTGATAGATAAATCCAACAAACTGAAAACATGTTATATATAATAGCAGGGCTCATTGGAAAACTGCTATTTCTGTTAATTGAATATTAATTATACAATTTACTTATTGTTTAAAAACAGATTGTAAATATAACGAGAGAGAAAAAAAATATATATATATAAATAATACTTATATAAATAAATTATTTTTAATTTTTTACTATACTATACTTTTTTCTTACAATATTTACATACACATATACCATATACAGTTATACAGCAGCAATCAACTTTTCAGATAATAAAAGTTATGTGAAAAAAGAAACCGCAACCTCTGAAAAAACCTTAAACTAAAATTTACATCCTTAATAAGTTCTTAAAAAACAAGTTCTGTCATAGAAAATAAACCCGACTTTTCCCGAATTTTTAAAGTCAAAATTGAAGTTCATGAGGTAAGGAGCCTTCATTAAACAAAGGGCAGAAAATGCCATTCGACCTTGGTAAACTATGTGGATACATATGACCTGGGTAGCTTTCCTGGGAATAGGTGGTTTGAAAAAATTGTGCAAAAAGATCGGCGATTGCCTGATCATTGTTTGCCGACATATTCAAAAATGATAGCGAGGATGGATGTGCGGACGTTCTACGCTTACTGTTTACAAAACGGCTTTACGAAAGCAGCGGACGCGTTCAGATAGCCTACCCGCACGATCCGATACAGTAGGTCCAATATCTATCGACACTTCGAAAGTAGGATGATAGCAGTCTTCAGGTATAGTGAGCGGGAGTGCTCGTGTTAACAACGCTACGGTCGGATCCGAGACAAAGCACAGATCAAGCAATCGACCCAAGGAGTTTTTTACATGGTTGGCTTGAGACAGGGACAGGTCTAATAAGCCATCAATAAACTCATGTCGTGACATGGGCACAAGGTTGTTTGACTCGTTAACCGAAGACCAGACAGTACCTGGCAGGTTGAAATCCCCAAGAACTATTAAATGGTCTTTATCAGATAGCGAGGAAGAAACAGTTTTTAAGGCAGACAAATGCTGCTCGTATATTAGTACATCCGAAGTCGGTGGAATATACGAGCAAGTGACATAAATAGACTGGCCGGAAAGAATCAGTCTAACACAGAGGAATTCCAGGTCTGGTGAGACCTGGACTATGAAAAGTTCCGACGTAAAGGAAGAGTTTACTGCAATCAGAACCCCTCCTCCACGTAGAGACGAACGATTTATAGGAATGATAAATTGTGTACCGATCTGCCAAAACTTCGGAGCTAAGAATGTCCGGCTTTAACCAGGTTTCGGTAAACACAATAACATGGGATGAAAATGTAAAAATATCCATAAAAAGAGTGCTCAGCTACCTAGGTAAGCCGCGAGCATTTTTATAGGCTACAAAGAGGGATGTTAGTTTTTTGACTGCAAGGAATTGCAGTGGGAAGAGGGGGATGGAGCAGAGGAGGAAGGACCACTGGCCTCACTACTAGGAAGATTTATAGGGGGCCTATTTTTCTTCTTAGCCTTAAACTCTTTCACAACCAGGTGCTCTGGCCAAAATTTGGAAGAGCAAATGGTCTCGAAATGAGTTGGAGACACGCTAATCTTGGATCCACTTCATAGGAGCATTAATAAACTTCTCAGATAATCAAAGTTCCTTACAACCAGATCTAAGATACTGAACTTATGTGAAAAAACAAACCGCAACCTCTGAAAAAACCTTAAACTAAAAATTACAAAATTGCTAGTTCTTAAAAAACAAGTTCTGCCATAGAAAATAAACCCGACTTTTCCCGAGTTTTTAAAGTAAAAATATCGAAAAAAAAAAATCTCACATCAATCAACATTTTTGCATTTCAAAGCTTTACCCAGACGGTAGGCCAAAACCACACAGAGTTTGGATCCATTTTATAGCAGTATCAATCAACTTTTCAGATAATCAAAGTTTTTTACAACCAAAATTAAGATACTTAAGTTATGTGAAAAAACAAACCGCAACCTCTGAAAAAACCTTAAACTACAAATTACAAAATT
>NW_022995940.1:0-13466 GCF_900245975.1 Drosophila guanche | reverse complement strand
TCAAAATTTCGTAAAAAATACCTCACAACAATCAACATTTGTGCATTTCAAAGCTTTACCCAGACGGTATGCCAAAACCACACACAGTTTGGATCCATTTTATGGCAGTATCAAACAACTTTTCAGATAATCAAAGTTCTTTACAGCCAG
Source organism: Drosophila guanche (assembly GCF_900245975.1). Lineage (NCBI taxonomy): Eukaryota > Metazoa > Arthropoda > Insecta > Diptera > Drosophilidae > Drosophila > Drosophila guanche. The sequence continues at coordinate 13,316 of NW_022995940.1, read as the reverse complement.
ATCTAAGATACTTAAGTTATGTGAAAAAACAAACCGCTACTTCTAAAAAAACCTTAAACAAAATATTACTTTCTTAATAAATTATTAAAAAAAATTTCTGCCATAGAAAATAGACCCGACTTTTCCCGAGTTTTTAAACTAAACATTTCGAAAAAAAAAAATATTTCACAACAATCAACATTTTTGCATTTCAAAGCTTTACCCAGACGGTAGGCCAAAACCACACACAGTTTGGATCCACTTTATAGCAGTATCAATCAACTTTTCAGATAATCAAAGTTCTTTGCAACCAGATCTAAGTTACTTAAGCAATGTGAAAAAACAATTCGCTATCTCTGAAAAAACCTTAAAGAAAAATTACTTTCTTAATAAATTCTTAAAAAAAAGGTCTGCCATAGAAAATAAACCCGACTCCTCCCGAGTTTTTAAAGTCAAAATTTCGACAATAAAAATCTCACAACAATCAACATTTGTGCATTTCAAAGCTTTACCCAGACGGTATGCCAAAACCACACACAGTTTGGATCCATTTTATGGCAGTATCAATCAACTTTTTAGATATTCAAAGTTCTTTACAGCCAGATCTAAGATACTTAAGTTATGTGAAAAAACAAACCGCTACTTCTAAAAAAACCTTAAACAAAATATAACTTTCTTAATAAGTTCTTAAAAAACAAGTTCTGCCATACAAAATAAACCCGACTCTTCCCGAGTTTTTAAAGTCAAAATTTTTGCATTTCAAAGCTTTTCCGAGACGGTAGGCCAAAACCACACACAGTTTGGATCCACTATACAGCAGTATCAATCAAATTTTCAGATAATCAAAGTTCTTTGCAACCAGATCTAAGATACTTAAGCTATGTGAAAAAACAAGTCGCTACTTCTGAAAAAACCTTAAACTAAAAATTACATCCTTAATAAGTTCTTAAAAAACAAGTTCTGCCATAGAAAATAAACCCGACTCTTCCCGAGTTTTTAAAGTAAAAAAAATTAAAAAAAAAAATCTCACAACAATCAACATTTTTGCATTTCAAAGCTTTACCCAGACGGTAGGCTAAAACCACACACAGTTTGGATCCACTTTATAGCAGTATCAATCAACTTTTCAGATAATCAAAGTTCTTTGCAACCAGATCTAAGATACTTAAGTTATGTGAAAAAACAAACCGGTACTTCTAAAAAAACCTTAAACAAAAAAGTACAAACTTTGAAAATTCTGAAAAGAAAAGTTCTGCCATAGAAAATACACCCGACTTTTCCCGAGTTTTTAAAGTCAAAATTTCGTAAAAAATACCCTAACAAAAATAAACATATTTGCATTTCAAAGCTTTTCCGAGGTGGTAGGCCAAAACCACACACAGTTTGGATTCACTTTATAGCAGTATCAATCAACTTTTCAGATAATCAAATTTCTTTACAACCAAATCAAAGATACTTAACTTATGTGAAAAAACAAACCGCTACTTCTAAAAAAACCTTAAACAAAAAAGTACAAACTTTGAAAATTCTTAAAAGAAAAGTTCTGGCATAGAAAATAAACCCGACTTTTCCCGAGTTTTTAAAGTCAAAATTTGGACAATAAAAATCTCACAACAATCAACATTTTTGCATTTCAAGGCTTTACCCAGACGGTAGGCAAAAACCACACACATCTTGAATCCACTTTATAGCAGTATCAATCAACTTCTCAGATAATCAAATTTCTTTACAACCAGATCAAAGATACTTAACTTATGTGAAAAAACAAACCACTACTTCTAAAAAAACCTTAAACAAAAAAATAAAAAACTTTGAAAATTCTTAAAAGAAAAGTTCTGGCATAGAAAATAAACCCGACTCTTCCCGAGTTTTTAAAGTCAAAATTTCGACAATAATACCTTACAAAAATCCACATTTTTGCATTTCAAAGCTTTACCCAGACGGTAGGCCAAAACCACACACAGTTTGGATCCATTTTATAGCAGTATCAATTAAGTTTTAAGATAATCAAAGTTTTTTGCAACCAGATCTAAGATACTTAAGCAGTGTGAAAAAAACAAATCGCTACTTCTAAAAAAACCTTAAACTAAAAAGTACATCCTTAATAAGTTCTTAAAAAACAAGTTCTGCCATAGAAAATAAACCCGACTTTTCCCGAGTGTTTAAAGTCAAAATTTGGACAATAAAAATCTCACAACAATCAACATTTTTGCATTTCAAGGCTTTACCCAGACGGTAGGCCAAAACCACACACAGTTTGGATCCACTTTATAGCAGTATCAATCAACTTTTCAGATAATCAAAGTTCTTTGCAACCAGATCTAAGATACTTAAGTTATGTGAAAAAACAAACCGGTACTTCTAAAAAAAACCTTAAGCAAAGAAGTACAAACTTTGAAAATTCTGAAAAGAAAAGTTCTGCCATAGAAAATACACCCGACTGTTCCCGAGTTTTAAAGTCAAAATTTCGTAAAAAATACCCTAACAAAAATAAACATATTTGCATTTCAAAGCTTTTCCGAGGAGGTAGGCCAAAACCACACACAGTTTGGATCCACTTTATAGCAGTATCAATCAACTTTTCAGATAATCAAATTTCTTTACAACCAGATCAAAGATACTTAACTTATGTGAAAAAACAAATCGCTACTTCTAAAAAAACCTTAAACTAAAAATTGCATCCTTAATTTGTTCTTAAAAAACAAGTTCTGCCATACAAAATAAACCCGAGTTTTCAAGGTCAAAATTTCGACAATAAAAATCTCACAACAATCAACATTTTTGCATTTCAAAACTTTACCCAGACGGTATGCCAAAACCAAACACAGTTTGGATCCACTTTATAGCAGTATCAATCAACTTTTCAGATAATCAAAGTTCTTTGCAACCAGATCTAAGATACTTAAGCTGTGTGAAAAAACAAACCGCTACTTCTGAAAAAACCTTAAACTAAAAATTACATCCTTAATAAGTTCTTAAAAATCAAGTTCTGCCATAGAAAATAAACCCGACTTTTCCCGAGTTTTCAAGGTCAAAATTTCGACAATAAAAATCTCACAACAATCAACATTTTTGCATTTCAAAACTTTACCCAGACGGTATGCCAAAACCAAACACAGTTTGGATCCACTTTATAGCAGTATCAATCAACTTTTCAGATAATCAAAGTTCTTTGCAACCAGATCTAAGATACTTAAGCTGTGTGAAAAAACAAATCGCTACTTCTGAAAAAACCTTAAACTAAAAATTACATCCTTAACAAGTTCTTAAAAAACAAGTTCTGCCATAGAAAATAAACCCGATTTTCCCGAGTTTTTAAAGTCAAAATTTCGACAATAAAAATCTCACAACAATCAACATTTTTGCATTTCAAAGCTTTACCCAGACGGTAGGCCAAAACCAAACACAGTTTGGATCCACTTTATAGCAGTATCAATCAACTTTTCAGATAATCAAAGTTCTTTGCAACCAGATCTAAGATACTTAATCTGTGTGAAAAAAACAAATCGCTACTTCTGAAAAAACCTTAACCTAAAAATTATATCCTTAACAAGTTCTTAAAAAACAAGTTCTGCCATAGAAAATAAACCCGACTTTTCCCGAGTTTTTAAAGTCAAAATTTCGACAATAAAAATCTCACAACAATCAACATTTTTGCATTTCAAAGCTTTACCCAGACGGTATGCCAAAACCAAACACAGTTTGGATCCACTTTATAGCAGTATCAATTAACTTTTCAGATAATCAAAGTTCTTTGCAACCAGATCTAAGATACTTAAGCTGTGTGAAAAAACAAATCGCTACTTCTAAAAAAACCTTAAACTAAAAATAATATCCTTAATAAGTTCTTAAAAAACAAGTTCTGCCATAGAAAATAAACCCGACTTTTCTCGAGTTTTTAAAGTAAAAATTTCGACAATAAAAATCTCACAACAATCAACATTTTTGCATTTCAAAGCTTTACCCATACGGTAGGCCAAAACCACACACAGTTTGGATCCATTTTATAGCAGTATCAATCAACTTTTCAGATAATCAAATTTCTTTGCAACCAGATCTAAGATACTTAAGTTATGTGAAAAAACAAACCGCTACTTCTAAAAAAACCTTAAACAAAAAAGTACAAACTTTGAAAATTCTGAAAAGAAAAGTTCTGCCATGGAAAATACACCCGACTGTTCCCGAGTTTTAAAGTCAAAATTTCGTAAAAAATACCCTAACAAAAATAAACATATTTACATTTCAAAGCTTTTCCGAGGCGGTAGGCCAAAACCACACACAGTTTGGATCCACTTTATAGCAGTATCAATCAACTTTTCAGATAATCAAATTTCTTTACAACCAGATCAAAGATACTTAACTTATGTGAAAAAACAAACCGCTACTTCTAAAAAAACCTTAAACAAAAAAGTACAAACTTTGAAAATTCTTAAAAGAAAAGTTCTGACAAAGAAAATAAACCCGACTTTTCCCGAGTTTTTAAAGTCAAAATTTGGACAATAAAAATCTCACAACAATCAACATTTTTGCATTTCAAGGCTTTACCCAGACGGTAGGCCAAATCCACACAAAGTTTGGATCTACTTTATAGCAGTATCAATCAACGTTTCAGATAATCAAAGTTTTTCGCAACCAGATCTAAGATACTTAAGCTGTGTGAAAAACAAATCGCTACTTCTGAAAAAACCTTATACTGAAAATTACATTCTTAATAAGTTATTAAAAAACAAGTTCTGCCATAGAAAATACACCCGACTGTTCCCGAGTTTTAAAGTCAAAATTTCGTAAAAAATACCCTAACAAAAATAAACATTTTCGCATTTCAAAGCTTTTCCTAGACGGTAGGCCAAAACCACACACAGTTTGGATCCACTTTATAGCAGTATCAATCAACTTTTCAGATAATCAAAGTTCTTTGCAACCAGATCTAAGATACTTAAGTTATGTGAAAAAACAAACCGCTACTTCTAAAAAAACTTTAAGCTAAAAATTACATCCTTAATAAGTTCTTAAAAACAAGTTCTGCAATAGAAAATAAACCCGACTTTTCCCGAGTTTTTAAAGTACAAATTTTCGACAATAAAAATCTCACAACAATCAACATTTTTGCACTTCAAAACTTTACCCAGACGGTATGCCAAAACCACACACAGTTTTAATCCACTTTATAGCAGTATCAATCAACTTTTCAGATAATCAAAGTTCTTTGCAACCAGATCTAAGATACTTAAGCTGTGTGAAAAACAAATCGCTACTTCTAAAAAAGCCTTAAACTAAAAATTACATCCTTAATAAGTTCTTAAAAACCAAGTTCTGGCATAGAAAATAAACCCGACTTTTCTCGAGTTTTTAAAGTACAAATTTCGACAATATACATCTCACAACAATCAACATTTTTGCAATTCAAAACTTTACCCAGACGGTATGCCAAAACCACACACAGTTTTAATCCACGTTATAGCAGTATCAATCAACTTTTCAGATAATCAAAGATCTTTGCAACCAGATCTAAGATACTTTAGTTATGTGAAAAAACAAACCATTACTTTAAAACAAAACCTTAAACTAAAAATTACATCCTTAAAAAGTACTTAAAAAACAAGTTCTGGCATAGAAAATAAACCCGAGTTTTTAAGGTCAAAATTTCGACAATAAAAATCTCACAACAATCAACATTTTTGCATTTCAAAACTTTACCCAGACGGTAGGCCAAAACCACATACAGTTTGGATCCATTTTATAGCAGTATCAATCAACTTTTCAGATAATCAAATTTCTTCACAACCAGATCAAAGATACTTAACTTATGTGAAAAAACAAACCGCTACTTCTAAAAAAACCTTAAACAAAAAAGTACAAACTTTGAAAATTCTGAAAAGAAAAGTTCTGCCATAGAAAATACACCCGACTGTTCCCGAGTTTTAAAGTCAAAATTTCGTAAAAAATACCCTAACAAAAATAAACATATTTGCATTTCAAAGTTTTTCCTAGACGGTAGGCCAAAACCACACACAGTTTGGATCCACTTTATAGCAGTATCAATCAACTTTTCAGATAATCAAAGTTCTTTGCAACCAGATCTAAGATACTTAGGCTGTGTGAAAAACAAATCGCTACTTCTGAAAAAACCTTATACTGAAAATTACATTCTTAATAAGTTATTAAAAAACAACTTCTGCCATAGAAAATACACCCGACTGTTCCCGAGTTTTAAAGTCAAAATTTCGTAAAAAATACCCTAACAAAAATAAACATATTTGCATTTTAAAGTTTTTCCTAGCCGGTAGGCCAAAACCACACACAGTTTGGATCCACTTTATAGCAGTATCAATCAACTTTTCAGATAATCAAAGTTCTTTGCAACCAGATCTAAGATACTTAAGCTGTGTGAAAAACAAATCGCTACTTCTGAAAAAACCTTATACTGAAAATTACATTCTTAATAAGTTATTAAAAAACAAGTTCTGCCATAGAAAATAAACCCGACTGTTTCCGAGTTTTTAAAGTCAAAATTTCGTAAAAAATACCTCTCAACAATCAACATTTTTGCATTTCAAGGCTTTACCCAGACGGTAGGCCAAAACCACACACAGTTTGGATCCACTTTATAGCAGTATCATTCAACGTTTCAGATAATCAAAGTTTTTCGCAACCAGATCTAAGATACTTAAGTTATGTGAAAAAACAAAACACTACTTCTAAAAAAAAAACTTAAACAAAAAAGTACAAACTTTGAAAATTCTTAAAAGAAAAGTTCTGCCATAGATAATACACCCGACTGTTCCCGAGTTTTAAAGTCAAAATTTCGTAAAAAATACCCTAACAAAAATAAACATTTTTGCATTTCAAAGTTTTTCCTAGACGGTAGGCCAAAACCACACACAGTTTGGATCCACTTTATAGCAGTATCAATCAACTTTTCAGATAATCAAAGTTCTTTGCAACCAGATCTAAGATACTTAAGCTGTGTGAAAAACAAATCGCTACTTCTGAAAAAACCTTATACTGAAAATTACATCCTTAATAAGTTCTTAAAAAACAAGTTCTGCTATAGAAAATAAACCCGACTTTTCCCGAGTTTTTAAAGTCTAAACTTCGAAAAAGAAAATCTCAGAAAAATCAACATTTTTGCATTTAAAAACTTTACCCAGACGGTATGCCAAAACCACACACAGTTTTAATCCACTTTATAGCAGTATCAATCAACTTTTCAGATAATCAAAGATCTTTGCAACCAGATCTAAGATACTTTAGTTATGTGAAAAAACAAACTATTACTTTAAAACAAACCTTAAACTAAAAATTACATCCTTAAAAAGTACTTAAAAAACAAGTTCTGGCATAGAAAATAAACCCGAGTTTTTAAGGTCAAAATTTCGACAATAAAAATCTCACAACAATCAACATTTTTGCATTTCAAAACTTTACCCAGACGGTAGGCCAAAACCACATACAGTTTGGATCCATTTTATAGCAGTATCAATCAACTTTTCAGATAATCAAATTTCTTTACAACCAGATCAAAGATACTTAACTTATGTGAAAAAACAAACCGCTACTTCTAAAAAAACCTTAAACAAAAAAGTACAAACTTTGAAAATTCTTTAAAGAAAAGTTCTGGCATAGAAAATAAACCCGACTTTTCCCGAGTTTTTAAAGTCAAAATTTCGACAATAAAAATCTCACAACAATCAACATTTGTGCATTTCAAAGCTTTACCCTGACGGTATGCCAAAACCACACACAGTTTGGATCCATTTTATGGCAGAATCAATCAACTTTTCAGATAATTAAAGTTCTTTACAGCCAGATCTAAGATACTTAAGCTATTTGAAAAAACAAACCGCTACTTCTAAAAAAACCTTAAACAAAAAAGTACAAACTTTGAAAATTCTGAAAAGAAAAGTTCTGACATAGAAAATACAATCGACTGTTCCCGAGTTTTAAAGTCAAAATTTCGTAAAAAATACCCTAACAAAAATAAACATATTTGCATTTCAAAGCTTTTCCGAGGAGGTAGGCCAAAACCACACACAGTTTGGATCCACTTTATAGCAGTATAAATCAACTTTGCAGATAATCCAATTTCTTTACAACCAGATCAAAGATACTTAACTTATGTGAAAAAACAAACCGCTACTTCTAAAAAAACCTTAAACAAAAAAGTACAAACTTTGAAAATTCTTTAAAGAAAAGTTCTGGCATAGAAAATAAACCCGACTTTTCCCGAGTTTTTAAAGTCAAAATTTCGACAATAAAAATCTCACAACAATCAACATTTGTGCATTTCAAAGCTTTACCCTGACGGTATGCCAAAACCACACACAGTTTGGATCCATTTTATGGCAGAATCAATCAACTTTTCAGATAATTAAAGTTCTTTACAGCCAGATCTAAGATACTTAAGTTATGTGAAAAAACAAACCGCTACTTCTAAAAAAACCTTAAACAAAAAAGTACAAACTTTGAAAATTCTGAAAAGAAAAGTTCTGACATAGAAAATACAATCGACTGTTCCCGAGTTTTAAAGTCAAAATTTCGTAAAAAATACCCTAACAAAAATAAACATATTTGCATTTCAAAGCTTTTCCGAGGAGGTAGGCCAAAACCACACACAGTTTGGATCCACTTTATAGCAGTATCAATCAACTTTGCAGATAATCCAATTTCTTAACAACCAGATCAAAGATACTTAACTTATGTGAAAAAACAAACCGCTACTTCTAAAAAAACCTTAAACAAAAAAGTACAAACTTTGAAAATTCTTAAAAGAAAAGTTCTGGCATAAAAAATAAACCCGAATCTTCCCGAGTTTTTAAAGTCAAAATTTCGACAATAATACCTTACAAAAATCAACATTTTTGCATTTCAAAGCTTTACCCAGACGGTAGGCCAAAACCACACACAGTTTGGATCCATTTTATAGCAGAACATTTCTTTACAACCAGATCAAAGATACTTAACTTATGTGAAAAAACAAACCACCACTTCTAAAAAAACCTTAAACAAAAAAATAAAAAACTTTGAAAATTCTTAAAAGAAAAGTTCTGGCATAGAAAATAAACCCTACTCCTCCCGAGTTTTTGAAGTCAAAATTACGACAATAATACCTTACAAAAATCAACATTTTTGCATTTCAAAGCTTTACCCAGACGGTAGGCCAAAACCACACACAGTTTGGATCCATTTTATAGCAGTATCAATTTAGTTTTCAGATAATCAAAGTTTTTTGCAACCAGATCTAAGATACTTAAGTTATGTGAAAAAACAAACCGCTACTTCTAAAAAATACCTTAAACAAAAAAGTACAAACTTTGAAAATTCTTAAAAGAAAAGTTCTGACATAGAAAATAAACCCGCCTTTTCCCGAGTTTTTAAAGTCAAAATTTCGACAATAAAAATCTAACAACAATCAACATTTTTGCATTTCAAGGCTTTACCCAGACGGTAGGCCAAAACCACACACAGTTTGGAACCACTTTATTGCAGTATCAATCAACTTTTCAGATAATCAAAGTTCTTTGCGACCAGATCTAAGATACTTAAGTTATGTGAAAAAACAAACCGGTACTTCTAAAAAAAACCTAAAACAAAAAAGTACAAACTTTGAAATTTCTTAAAAGAAAAGTTCTGCCATAGAAAATAAACCCGACTGTTCCCGAGTTTTAAAGTCAAAATTTCGTAAAAAATACCCTAACAAAAATAAAAATATTTGCATTTCAAAGCTTTTCCGAGGCGGTAGGCCAAAACCACACACAGTTTGGATCCACTTCATAGCATCAAACAACTTTTCAGATAATCAAATTTCTTTACATCCAGATCTAAGATACTTAAGTTATGTGAAAAAACAAACCGCTACTTCTAAAAAAACCTTAAACTAAAAATTACATCCTTAATAAGTTCTTAAAAACCAGTTTTAAGATACTTAAGCTGTGTGAAAAAACAAATCGCTACTTCTGAAAAAACCTTAAACTAAAAATTACATCCTTAATAAGTTCTTAAAAAACAAGTTCTGCCATAGAAAATAAACCCGACATTTCCCAAGTTTTTAAAGTCAAAATTTCGACAATAAAAATCTTACAACAATCAACATTTTTGCATTTCAAAGCTTTACCCAGACGGTAGGCCAAAACCACACACAGTTTGGATCCATTTTATAGCAGTATCAATCAACTTTTCAGGTAATCAAATTTCTTTACAACCAGATCAAAGATCTGGTTATGGTTATTAACTTATTAATTATGGTTATTAACTTATGTGAAAAAACAAACCGCTACTTTTAAAAAAACCTTTAACAAAAAATTACAAACTTTGAAAATTCTTAAAAGAAAAGTTCTGTCATAGAAAATAAACCCGACTCTTCCCGAGTTTTTAAATTTAACATTTCGACTATAATACCTTACAAAAATCCACATTTTTGCATTTCTAAGCTTTACCCAGACGGTATGCCAAAACCAAACACAGTTTGGATCCACTTTATAGCAGTATCAAGAAACTTTTCAGATAATCAAAGTTCTTTGCAACCAGATCTAAGATACTTAAGCTGTGTGAAAAAACAAATCGCTACTTCTGAAAAAACCTTAAACTAAAAATTACATCCTTAATAAGTTCTTAAAAAACAAGTTCTGCTATAGAAAATAAACCCGACTTTTCCCGAGTTTTTAAAGTCAAAACTTCGAAAAAGAAAATCTCAGAAAAATCAACATTTTTGCATTTCAAAGCTTTTCCCAGACGGTAGGCCAAAACCACACACAGTTTGGATCCACTTTATAGCAGTATCAATCAACTTTTCAGATACTAAAAGTTCTTTGTAACCAGATCGAAGATACTTAAGCTGTGTAAAAAAACAAATCGCTACTTCTGAAAAAACCTTAAACTAAAAATTGCCTTAAACAAATATAAACATATTTGCATTTCAAAGCTTTACCGAGGCGGTGGGACAAAACCACACACAGTTTGGATCCACATCATAGCAGTATCAATCAACTTTTCAGATAATCAAAGTTCTTTGCAACCAGATCTTAGATACTTAAGCTGTGTGAAAAACAAATCGCTACTTCTGAAAAAACCTTATACTGAAAATTACATCCTTAATAAGTTATTAAAAATCAAGTTCTGCCATTCAAAATAAACCCGACATTTCCCGAGTTTTTAAAGTCAAAACTTCGAAAAAGAAAATCTCAGATAAATCAACATTTTTGCATTTCAAAGCTTTACCCAGACGGTAGGCCAAAACCTCACACAGTTTGGATCCATTTTATAGCAGTATCAATTAAGTTTTCAGATAATCAAATTTTTTGCAACCAGATCTAAGATACTTAAGTTATGTGAAAAAACAAACCGCTACTTCTAAAAAAACCTTAAACAAAAAAGTACAAACTTTGAAAATTCTTAAAAGAAAAGTTCTGCCACAGATAATACACCCGACTGTTCCCGAGTTTTAAAGTCAAAATTTCGTAAAAAATACCCAAACAAAAATAAACATATTTGCATTTCAAAGCTTTTCCGAGGCGGTGGGACAAAACCACACACAGTTTGGATCCACTTCATAGCAGTATCAATCAACTTTTCAGATAATCAAAGTTCTTTGCAACCAGATCTAAGATACTTAAGCTGTGTGAAAAACAAATCGCTACTTCTGAAAAAACCTTATACTGAAAATTACATCCTTAATAAGTTATTAAAAAACAAGTTCTGCCATAGAAAATACACCCGACTGTTCCCGAGTTTTAAAGTAAAAATTTCGTAAAAAATACCCTAACAAAAATAAACATATTTGCATTTCAAAGCTTTTCCGAGGCGGTGGGACAAAACCACACACAGTTTGGATCCACTTCATAGCTGCATCAAACAACTATTCAGATAATCAAATTTCTTTGCATCCAGATCTAAGATACCTAAGTTATGTGAAAAAAAACCTCTACTTCTAAAAAAAACTTAAACTAAAACTTACATCCTTAATAAGTTCTTAAAAAACAAGTTCTGGCATAGAAAATAAACCCGAGACGTCAAGGTCAAAATTTCGACAATAAAAATCTCACAACAATCAACATTTTTGCATTTCAAAACTTTACCCAGACGGTAGGCCAAAACCACACACAGCTTGGATCCACTTGATAGCAGTATCAATCAACTTTCAGATAATTAAAGTTCTTTGCAACCAGATCTAAGATACTTAAGCTGTGTGAAAAAGCAAATCGCTACTTCTGAAAAAACCTTAAACTAAAAATTACATCCTTAATAAGTTCTTATAAAACAAGTTCTGCCATAGAAAATAAACCCGACTTTTCCCGAGTTTTTAAAGTCAAAATTTCGTACAAAATACCTTACAAAAATCAACATTTTTGCATTTCAAAGCTTTACCCAGACGGTATGCCAAAACCACATACAGTTCGGATCCATTTTATGGCAGTATCAATCAACTTTTCAGATAATCAAAGTTCTTTACAGCCAGATCCAAGATACATAAGCTATGTGAAAAAACAAACCGCTAATTCTAAAAAAAACCTTAAACTAAAACTAACATCCTTAATAAGTTATTAAAAAACAAGTTCTGCCATGGAAAATAAACCCGACTGTTTCCGATTTTTTAAAGTCAAAATTTCGTAAAAAATACCTCACAACAATCAACATTTTTGCATTTCAAGGCTTTACCCAGACGGTAGGCCAAAACCACACACAGTTTGGATCCACTTTATAGCAGTATCAATCAACTTTTCAGATAATCAAAGTTCTTTGCAACCAGATCTATGATACTTAAGTTATGTGAAAAAACAAACCGCTACTTCTAAAAAAACCTTGAACTAAAAATTACATCCTTAATAAGTTCTTAAAAGAAAAGTTCTGCCACAGAAAATAAACCCGAGTTTTTAAGGTCAAAATTTCGACAATAAAAATCTCACAACAATCAACATTTTTGCATTTCAAAGCTTTACCCAGACGGTAGGCCAAAACCACACACAGTTTGGATCCACTTTATAGTAGTATCAATCAACGTTTCAGATAAACAAAGTTTTACGCAACCAGATCTAAGATACTTAAGTTATGTGAAAAAACAAAACACTACTTCTAAAAAAAAAACCTTAAACAAAAAAGTACAAACTTTGAAAATTCTTAAAAGAAAAGTTCTGCCATAGATAATACACCCGACTGTTCCCGAGTTTTAAAGTCAAAATTTCGTAAAAAATACCCTAACAAAAATAAACATTTTTGCATTTCAAAGTTTTTCCTAGACGGTAGGCCAAAACCACACACAGTTTGGATCCACTTTATAGCAGTATCAATCAACTTTTCAGATAATCAAAGTTCTTTGCAACCAGATCTAAGATACTTAAGCT
>NW_022995939.1:12044-13505 GCF_900245975.1 Drosophila guanche | reverse complement strand
GCTATGAAATGCAAAAATGTAGATTGTTGTGAGATTTTTTGTTTTCGAAATTTTTATTTTAAAAACCCGGGAAAAGTCAGGTTTATTTTCTATGCCAGAATTTGTTTTTTAAGAACTTATTAAGAAAGTAATTTTAAGTTTAAGGTTTTTTCAGAGGTTGCGGTTTGTTTTTTCACATAACTTAAGTATCTTAATTTTGTTTGTAAAAAACTTTGATTATCTGAAAAGTTGATTGCTACTGGTATAAAATGCATCCAAACTCTGTGTGGTTTTGGCCTACCGTCTCGGAAAAGCTTTGAAATGCAAAAATGTGGATTATTGTGAGATTTTGTTTTTTCGCTATTTTTTTCCTTTTTTCAGAAGGTGCGGTTTGTTTTCTCACATAACTTAAGTATCTTAATTTTCGTTGTTAAAAAAGACTGATTATCTGAAAAGTTGATTGATACTGCTATAAAATGGATCCAAACTCTGTGTGGTTTTGGCCTACCGTCTGGGTAAAGCTTTGAAATGCAAAATTTTGATTGTTGTGAGATTTTTTGTTTTCGAAATTTTGACTTTAAAAACTCGGGAAAAGTCGGGTTTATTTTCTATGCCAGAACTTGTTTTTTAAGAACTAACAATTTTGTAATTTTTTGTTTAATGTTTTTTCAGAGGTTACGGTTTGTTTTTTTCACATAACTTAAGTATCTAAGATCTGGTTGCAAAAAACTTTGATTATCTAAAAAGTTGACTGATACTGCTATAAAATGGATCCAAACTCTGTGTGGTTTTGGCCTACCGTCTGGGTAAAGCTTTGAAATGCAAAAACTTTGATTGTTGTGAAATTTTTTGTTTTCGAAATTTTGACTTTAAAAACTCGGGAAAAGTCGGGTTTATTTTCTATGCCAGAACTTGTTTTTTAAGAACTAACAATTTTGTTATTTTTTGTTTTATGTTTTTTCAGAGGTTGCGGTTTGTTTTTTTCACATAACTTAAGGATCTAAGATCTGGTTGCAAAAAACTTTGATTATCTGAAAAGTTGATTGATTCTGCTATGAAATGGATCCAAACTCTGTGTGGTTTTGGCCTACCGTCCGGGTAAAGCTTTGAAATGCAAAAATGTTGATTTTTGTGGGGTATTTTGTACGAAATTTTGACTTTAAAAACTCGGGATTATTTTCTATGGCAAAACTTGTTTTTTAGGAACTTATTAAGGATGTAATTTTAAGTTTAAGGTTTTTTCAGAGGTTGCGGTTTGTTTTTTCACATAACTTAAGTATCTTAATTTTGGCTGTAAAAAACTTTGATTATCTGAAAAGTTGATTGATACTGCTATAAAATGGATCCAAACTCTGTGTGGTTTTGGCCTACCGTCTGGGTAAAGCTTTGAAATGTAAAAATGTTGATTGTTTAGAGGTATTTTGTACGAAATTTTGACTTTAAAAACTCGGGTTTATTTTCTATGGCAAAACTTGTTTTTTA
>NW_022995939.1:0-8495 GCF_900245975.1 Drosophila guanche | reverse complement strand
GATTATCTGAAAAGTTGATTGATTCTGCTATAAAATGGATCCAAACTCTGTGTGGTTTTGGCCTACCGTCTGGGTAAAGCTTTGAAATGCAAAAATGCTGATTTTTGTGAGGTATTTTGTACGAAATTTTGACTTTAAAATCTCGGGTTTATTTTCTATGGCAGAACTTGTTTTTTAAGAACTAGCAATTTTGTAATTTTTAGTTTAAGGTTTTTTCAGAGGTTGCGGTTTGTTTTTTCACATAACTTAAGTATCTTAATTTTGGTTGTAAAAAACTTTGATTATCTGAAAAGTTGATTGATTCTGCTATAAAATGGATCCAAACTCTGTGTGGTTTTGGCCTACCGTCTGGGTAAAGCTTTGAAATGCAAAAATGCTGATTTTTGTGAGGTATTTTGTACGAAATTTTGACTTTAAAATCTCGGGTTTATTTTCTATGGCAGAACTTGTTTTTTAAGAACTAGCAATTTTGTAATTTTTAGTTTAAGGTTTTTTCAGAGGTTGCGGTTTGTTTTTTCACATAACTTAAGTATCTTAATTTTGGTTGTAAAAAACTTTGATTATCTGAAAAGTTGATTGATTCTGCTAAAAAATGGATCCAAACTCTGTGTGGTTTTGGTCTACCGTCTGGGTAAAGCTTTGAAATGCAAAAATGCTGATTTTTGTGAGGTATTTTGTACGAAATTTTGACTTTAAAATCTCGGGTTTATTTTCTATGGCAGAACTTGTTTTTTAAGAACTAGCAATTTTGTAATTTTTAGTTTAAGGTTTTTTCAGAGGTTGCGGTTTGTTTTTTCACATAACTTAAGTATCTTAATTTTGGTTGTAAAAAACTTTGATTATCTGAAAAGTTGATTGATTCTGCTATAAAATGGATCCAAACTCTGTGTGGTTTTGGCCTACCGTCTGGGTAAAGCTTTGAAATGCAAAAATGCTGATTTTTGTGAGGTATTTTGTACGAAATTTTGACTTTAAAATCTCGGGTTTATTTTCTATGGCAGAACTTGTTTTTTAAGAACTAGCAATTTTGTAATTTTTAGTTTAAGGTTTTTTCAGAGGTTGCGGTTTGTTTTTTCACATAACTTAAGTATCTTAATTTTGGTTGTAAAAAACTTTGATTATCTGAAAAGTTGATTGATTCTGCTATAAAATGGATCCAAACTCTGTGTGGTTTTGGCCTACCGTCTGGGTAAAGCTTTGAAATGCAACAATTTTGATTGTTGTGAGATTTTTTGTTTTCGAAATTTTGACTTTAAAAACTCGGGAAAAGTCGGGTTTATTTTCTATGGCAGAACTTTTCTTTTAAGAATTTTCAAAGTGTGTACTTTTTTGTTTAATGTTTTTAAGAGGTGGCGGTTTGTTTTTTCACATAACTCAAGTATCTTAGATCTGGTTGCAAAAAACTTTGATTATCTGAAAAGTTGATTGGTACTGCTATAAAATGGATAAAACTCTGTGTGGTTTTGGCCTACCGTCTGGGTAAAGCTTTGAAATGCAAAAATGTTTATTTTTGTGAGGTATTTTTACGAAATTTTGACTTTAAAAATTCGGAAAGAGTCGGGTTTATTTGCTACGGCAGACCTTGTTTTTTCAGAATTTTCAAAGTTTGTACTTTTTTGTTTAAGGTTTTTTTTCATGTAGCGGTTTGTTTTTTGACAGAACTTAAGTATCTTAGATCTGGTTGTAAAGAACTTTTAATATCTGAAAAGTTGATTGATGCTGCTATGAAGTGGATCCAAACTGTGTGTGGTTTTGGCCTACCGTCTGGGTAAAGCTTTGAAATGCAAAAATATTGATTTTTGTGAGGTATTTTTAACGAAATTTTTACTTTAAAAATTTGGGAAAAGTCGGGTTTATTTTCTATTTCAGAACTTTTTTTTAAGAATTTATAAAGAAAGTAATTTTTTATTAAAGGGTTTTTCAGAGGTAGTGATTTTTTTTTTTCACATAGCTTAAGTAACTTAGATCTGGTTGCAAAAAACTTTGATTATTTGAAAAGTTGATTGATACTGCTATAAAATGGATCCAAACTCTGTGTGGTTTTGGCCTACCGTCTGGGTAAAGCTTTGAAAAGCAAAAATGTTGATTTTTGTGAGGTATTTTGTACTGCATTTTGTACTGTATTTTCAATGACAGAACTTTTCTTTTAAGAATTTTCAAAGATTGTACTTTAATGTTTAATTTTTTTTAGAATTAGCGGTTTGTTTTTTCACATAACGAATCCAAGTGGATCCAAACTGTGTGTGGTTTTGGCCTACCGTCTCGGAAAAGCTTTGAAATGCAAAAATGTTGATTGTTGTGAGATTTTTTTTTCGAAATTTTGACTTTAAAAACTCGGGAAAAGTCGGGTTTATTTTCTTTGGCAGAACTTGTTTTTTAAGAACTTATTAAGGATGCTATTTTTAGTTTAAGGTTTTTTCAGAGGTTGCGGTTTGTTTTTTCACATAATTTAAGTTTCTTAATTTTTGTTGTAAATAACTTTGATTATCTGAAAAGTTGATTGATACTGATATAAAATGGATCCAAACTCTGTGTGGTTTTGGCCTACCGTCTGGGTAAATCTTTTAAATGCAAAAATGTTGATTTTTGTGAGGTTTTCATTTTACGAAATCTTGACTTTAAAAACTCGGGAAAAGTCGTTTTTATTTTCTATGGCAGAACTTTTTTTTTTAAGAATATATTAAGAAAGTAATTTTTTGTTTAAGGTTTTTTCAGAGGTAGATATTTTTTTTCACATAGCTTAAGTATCTTAGATCTGGTTGCAAAAAACTTTGATTATATGATAAGTTGATTGATACTGCTATAAAATGGATCCAAACTCTGTGTGGTTTTGGCCTACCGTCTGGGTAAAGCTTTGAAATGCAAAAATTATGATTTTTGTGAGACTTTTTTTTCGAAATTTTTACTTTAAAAACTCGGGAAAAGTCAAGTTTATTTACTATGGCAGAACACTTTTAAGAATTTTCAAAATTTGTGCTTTTTTGTTTAAGGTTTTTAAGAAGTAGCGGTTTGTTTTTTCACATAACTTAGGTATCTTAGATCTGGTTGTAAACAACTTTGATTATCTGAAAAGTTGATTGATGCTGCTATAAAGTTGATCCAAACTGTTTGTGGTTTTTGGCTTACCGTCTCGGAAAAGCTTTGAAATGGCAGAACTTGTTTTTTAAGAACTTATTAAGGATGTCATTTTTAGTTTAAGGTTTTTTCAGAGGTTGCGGTTTGCTTTTTCACATAATTTATGTATCTTACTTTTGGTTGTAACAAACTTTGATTATCTGAAAAGTTGATTGATACTCCTATAAAATGGATCCAACCTCTGTGTGGTTTTGGCCCACCGTCTGGGTAAAGCTTGGAAATGCAAAAATGTTGATTTTTGTGAGGTATTTTGTACGAAATTTTTACTTTAAAAACTCGCGAAAAGTCGGGTTTATTTTCTATGCCAGAATTTGTTTTTTAAGAACTTATTAAGGAAGTAATTGTAAGTTTAAGGTTTTTTCAGAGGTTGCGGTTTGTTTTTTCACATAACTTAAGTACCTTAATTTTGGTTGTAAAAAACTTTGATTATCTGAAAAGTTGATTGATACTGCTATAAAATGGATCCAAACTCTGTGTGGTTTTGGCGTACCGTCTCGGAAAAGCTTTGAAATGCTAAAATGTTGTTTTTTGTGAGGTATTTTTTACGAATTTTTAACTTTAAAAACTCGGGAAAAGTCGGGTTTATTTTCGATGGCGGAAATTGTTTTTTAAGAACTAACAATTTTGTAATTTTTTGTTTAATGTTTTTTCAGAGGTTGCGGTTTGTTTTTTCACATAATTTATGTATCTTACTTTTGGTTGTAACAAACTTTGATTATCTGAAAAGTTGATTGATACTGCTATAAAATTGATCCAAACTCTGTGTGGTTTTGGCCTACCGTCTGGGTAAACTTTTTTTTTGAAATTTTTACTTTAAAAACTCGGGAAAAGTCAGGTTTATTTACTATGGCAGAACACTTTTAAGAATTTTCAAAATTTGTGCTTTTTTGGTTAAGGTTTTTAAGAAGTAGCGGTTTGTTTTTTCACATAACTTAGGTATCTTAGATCTGGTTGTAAACAACTTTGATTATCTGAAAAGTTGATTGATGCTGCTATGAAGTTGATCCAAACTGTTCGTTGTTTTTGGCCTACCGTCTCGGAAAAGCGTTGTAATGCAAAAATGTTGATTGTTGTGATATTTTTTTTTCCAAATTTTTACTTTAAAAACTCGCGAAAAGTCGGGTTTATTTTGTATGCCAGGATTTGTTTTTTAAGAACTTATTAAGGAAGTAATTTTAAGTTTAAGGTTTTTTCAGATGTTGCGGTTTGTTTTTTCACATAACTTAAGTACCTTAATTTTGGTTGTAAAAAACTTTGATTATCTGAAAAGTTGATTGATACTGCTATAAAATGGATCCAAACTCTGTGTGGTTTTGGCGTACCGTCTCGGAAAAGCTTTGAAATGCTAAAATGTTGTTTTTTGTGAGGTATGTTTTACGAATTTTTGACTTTAAAAACTCGGGAAAAGTCGGGTTTATTTTCTATGGCGGAAATTGTTTTTTAAGAACTAACAATTTTGTAATTTTTTGTTTAATGTTTTTTCAGAGGTTGCGGATTTTTTTTTACATAACTTAAGTATCTAAGATCTGGTTGCAAAAACTTTGATTATCTGAAAAGTTGATTGATTCTGCTGTAAAATGGATCCAAACTCTGTGTGGTTTTGGCCTACCGTCTCGGAAAAGCTTTGAAATGCAAAAATGTTGATTGTTGTGATATTTTTTTTTCGAAATTTTTACTTTAAAAACTCGCGAAAAGTCGGGTTTGTTTTCTATGGCAGAACTTGTTTTTTAAGAACTTATTAATGAAGTA
This sequence comes from Drosophila guanche, assembly GCF_900245975.1. Classification (NCBI taxonomy): domain Eukaryota; kingdom Metazoa; phylum Arthropoda; class Insecta; order Diptera; family Drosophilidae; genus Drosophila; species Drosophila guanche. The sequence continues at coordinate 3,611 of NW_022995939.1, read as the reverse complement.
ATTTTAAGCTTAAGGTTTTTTCAGAGGTTGCGGTTTGTTTTTTCACATAACTTAAGTATCTTAATTTTGGTTGTAAAAAACTTTGATTATCTGCAAAGTTGATTGCTACTGGTATAAAATGGATCCAAACTCTGTGTGGTTTTGGCCTACTATCTCGGAAAAGCTTTGAAATGCAAAAATGTGGGTTGTTGTGAGATTTTTTTTTCGATATTTTTACTTTTTTCAGAAGGTGCGGGTTGTTTTCTCGCATAACTTAAGTATCTTAATTTTCGTTGTTAAAAAAGTTTGATTATCTGAAAAGTTGATTGATACTGCTATAAAATGGATCCAAACTCTGTTTGGTTTTGGCCTACCGTCTGGGTAAAGCTTTGAAATGCAAAAATGTTGATTTTTGTGAGGTATATTTTTAGGAATTTTTGACTTTAAAAACTCGGGTAAAGTCGGGTTTATTTTCTATGGCAGAACTTGTTTTTTAAGAACTTATTAAGGAAGTTATTTTAAGTGTAGGGTTTTTTCAGAGGTTGCGGTTTGTTCTTTCACATACCTTAAGTATATTAATTTTGGTTGAAAAAAACTTTGATTATCTGAAAAGTTGATTGCTACTTGGATAAAATGGATCCAAACTCTGTGTGGTTTTGGCGTACCGTCTCGGAAAAGCTTGGAAATGCAACAATGTGGATTATTGTGATTTTTATTTATTATTTTTATTATTTTTACTTTTTTCAGAAGGTGCGGTTTGTTTTCTAACATAACTTAAGTATCTTAATTTTCGTTGTTAAAAAAAATTGATTATCTGAAAAGTTGATTGATACTGCTATAAAATGCATCCAAACTCTGTGTGGTTTTGGCCTACCGTCTGGGTAAAACTTTGAAATGAAAAAATTTTGATTGTTGTGAGATTTTTTGTTTTCGAAATTTTGACTTTAAAAACTCGGGAAAAGTCGGGTTTATTTTCTATGACAGAACTTGTTTTTTAGGAACTAGCATTTTTGTAATTTTAAGTTTAAGGTTATTTTAGAGGTTGCGGTTTGTTTTTTACATAACTTAAGTATCTAAGATCTGGTTGCAAAAAACTTTGATTATCAGAAAAGTTGATTGATTCTGCTATAAAATGGATCCAAACTCTGTGTGATTTTGGCCTACCGTCTGGGTAAAGCTTTGAAATGCAAAAATATTGATTTTTTAGAGGTATTTTGTACGAAATTTTGACTTTAAAAACTCGGGTTTATTTTCTATGGCAGAAATTGTTTTTTAAGAACTTATTAAGGAAGTAATTTTAAGTTTAAGGTTATTTTAGAGGTTGCGGTTTGTTTTTTACATAACTTAAGTATCTAAGATCTGGTTGCAAAAAACTTTGATTATCAGAAAAGTTGATTGATTGTGCTATAAAATGGATCCAAACTCTGTGTGATTTTGGCCTACCGTCTGGGTAAAGCTTTGAAATGCAAAAATGTTGATTTTTTAGAGGTATTTTGTACGAAATTTTGACTTTAAAAACTCGGGTTTATTTTCTATGGCAGAACTTGTTTTTTAGGAACTTATTAAGGATGTAATTTTTAGTTTAAGGTTTTTTCAGAGGTTGCGGTTTGTTTTTTTATATAACCTAAGTATCTTAGATTTGGTTGCAAAACACTTTGATTATCTGAAAAGTTGATTGATATATAAAATGGATCCAAACTCTGTGTGGTTTTGGCCTACCGTCTCGGAAAAGCTTTGAAATGCTAAAATGTTGTTTTTTGTGAGGTATTTTTTACGAATTTTTGACTTTAAAAACTCGGGAAAAGTCGGGTTTATTTTCTATGGCGGAAATTGTTTTTTAAGAACTAACAATTTTGTAATTTTTTGTTTAATGTTTTTTCAGAGGTTGCGGATTTTTTTTTACATAACTTAAGTATCTAAGATCTGGTTGCAAAAAACTTTGATTATCAGAAAAGTTGATTGATTCTGCTATAAAATGGATCCAAACTCTGTGTGATTTTGGCCTACCGTCTGGGTAAAGCTTTGAAATGCAAAAATGTTGATTTTTTAGAGGTATTTTGTACGAAATTTTGACTTTAAAAACTCGGGTTTATTTTCTATGGCAGAAATTGTTTTTTAAGAACTTATTAAGGAAGTAATTTTAAGTTTAAGGTTTTTTCAGAGGTTGCGGTTTGTTTTTTCACATAAATTAAGTATCTTAATTTTGGTTGTAAAAAACTTTGATTATCTGAAAAGTTGCTTGATTCTACTATAAAATGGATCCAAACTCTGTGTGGTTTTGGCCTACCGTCTGGGTAAATCTTTGAAATGCAAAAATGTTGATTTTTGTGAGGTATTTTGTACGAAATTTTGACTTTAAAAAATCGGGTTTATTTTCTATGGCAGAACTTGTTTTTAAGAACTTATTAAGGAAGTAATTTTAAGATTAAGGTTTTTTCAGAGGTTGCGGTTTGTTTTTTCACATAAATTAAGTATCTTAATTTTGGTTGTAAAAAACTTTGATTATCTGAAAGGTTGATTGATACTGCTATTAAATGGATCCAAACTGTTTGTGGTTTTGGACTACCGTCTCGGAAAAACTTTGAATTGCAAAAATGTGGATTGTTGTGAGATTTTTTTTTCGAAATTTTTACTTTAAAAATTTGGGAGAAGTCGGTTTTAGTTTCTATGCCAGAACTTGTTTTTTAAGAACTAGCAATTTTTTAATTTTTAGTTTAAGGTTTTTTCAGAGGTTGCGGTTTGTTTTTTCACATAACTTAAGTATCTAAGATCTGGTTGCAAGAAACTTTGATTATCAGAAAAGTTGATTGCTACTGGTATAAAATGGATCCAAACTCTGTGTGGTTTTGGCCTACCGTCTGGGTAAATCTATGAAATGCAAAAATGTTGATTGTTGTGAGATTTTTTGTTTTCGAAATTTTTATTTTAAAACCCCGGGAAAAGTCAGGTTTATTTTCTATGCCAGAATTTGTTTTTTAAGAACTTATTAAGAATGTAATTTTAAGTTTAAGGTTTTTCAGAGGTTGCGGTTTGTTTTTTCACATAACTTAAGTATCTTAATTTTGGTTGTAAAAAACTTTGATTATCTGAAAAGTTGATTGCTACTGATATAAAATGGATCCAAACTCTGTGTGGTTTTGGCCTACCGTCTCGGAAATGCTTTGAAATGCAAAAACGTGGATTGTTGTGAGATTTTGTTTTTTCGATATTTTTACTTTTTTCAGAAGGTGCGGTTTGTTTTCTCACATAACTTAAGTATCTTAATTTTCGTTATTAAAAAAGATTGATTATCTGAAAAGTTGATTGATACTGCTATAAAATGGATCCAAACTCTGTGTGGTTTTGGCCTACCGTCTGGGTAAAGCTTTGAAATGCAAAAATGTTGATTGATGTGAGATTTTTTTTTCGATATTTTTACTTGAAAAACTTGGGAAAAGTCGGGTTTATTTTCTATGACAGAACTTTTTTTTTAGGAACTTATTAAGGATGTAATTTTTAGTTTACGGTTTTTTCAGAGGTTGCGGTTTGTTTTTTTACATAACTAGTATCTTAGATCTGGTTGCAAAAACTTTGATTATCTGAAAAGTTGATTGATTCTGCTATAAAATGGATCCAAACTCTGTGTGGTTTTG
>NW_022995938.1:9048-13533 GCF_900245975.1 Drosophila guanche | reverse complement strand
ACACACAGTTTGAATCCACTTTATAGCAGTATCAATCAACTTTTCAGATAATCAAAGATCTTTGCAACCAGATCTAAGATACTTAAGTTATGTGAAAAAACAAACCGCTACTTCTAAAAAAACCTTAAACTAAAAATTACATCCTTAATAAGTTGTTAAAAAACAAGTTCTGCTGTAGAAAATAAACGCGAGTTTTTAAAGTCAAAATTTCGACAATAAAAATCTCACAACAATCAACATTTTTGCATTTCAAAATTTTACCCAGACGGTAGGCCAAAACCACACACAGTTTGGATGCACTTTATAGCAGTATCAATCAACTTTTCAGATAATCAAAGTTCTTTGCAACCAGATCTAAGATACTTAAGCTGTGAAAAACAAATCGCTACTTCTGAAAAAACCTTAAACTACAAATTACATCCTTAATAAGTTCTTAAAAAACAAGTTCTGGCATAGAAAATAAACCCGACTTTTCCCGAGTTTTTAAGGTCAAAATTTCGACAATAAAAATCTCACAACAATCAACATTTTTGCATTTCAAAGCTTTTCCCAGACGGTAGGCCAAAACCACACACAGTTTGGATCCATTATATAGCAGTATCAATCAACTTTTCAGATAATCAAAGTTTTTTGCAACCAGATCAAAGATACTTAACTTATGTGAAAAAACAGACCGCTACTTCTAAAAAAACTTTAAACGAAAAAGTACAAACTTTGAAAATTCTTTAAAGAAAAGTTCTGGCAAAGAAAATAAACCCGACTCTTCTCGAGTTTTTAAAGTCAAAATTTCGACAATAAAAATCTCACAACAATCAACATTTTTGCATTTCAAAACTTTACCCAGACGGTAGGCCAAAACCACACACAGTTTGGATGCACTTTATAGCAGTATCAATCAACTTTTCAGATAATCAAAGTTCTTTGCAACCAGATCTAAGTTACTTAAGCTATGTGAAAAAACAATTCGATACCTCTGAAAAAACCTTAAACAAAAATTACTTTCTTAATAAATTCTTAAAAAAAAATGTCTGCCATAGAAAATAAACTCGACTCTTCCCGAGTTTTTAAAGTCAAAATTTCGACAATAAAAATCTAACAACAATCATTATTTGTGCATTTCAAAGCTTTACCCAGACGGTATGCCAAAACTACACACAGTTTGGATCCATTTTATGGCAGTATCAATCAACTTTTCAGATAATTAAAGTTCTTTACAGCCAGATCTAAGATACTTAAGTTATGTGAAAAAACAAACCGCTACTTCTAAAAAAATCGTAAACAAAAAATTACTTTCTTAATAAGTTCTTAAAAACAAGTTCTGCCTTAGAAAATAAACCAAACTGTTCCCGAGTTTTAAATTCAAAATTTCATAAAAAATGCCCTAACAAAAATAAACATTTTTGCATTGCAACACTTTACCCAGACGGTAGGCCAAAACCACACACAGTTTGGATCCATTTTATGGCAGTATCAATCAACTTTTTAGATAATAAAAGTTCTTTACAGCCAGATCTAAGATACTTAAGTTATGTGAAAAAAAACCGGTACTTCTAAAAAAACCTTAAACAAAATATTACTTTCTTAATAAGTTCTTAAAAAACAAGTTCTGCCATAGAAAATAAACCCGACTCTTCCCGAGTTTTTAAAGTCAAAATTTTTGCATTCCAAAGCTTTTCCGAGACGGTAGTCCAAAACCACACACAGTTTGGATCCACTTTTTAGCAGTATCAATCAAAATTTCAGATAATCAACGTTCTTTACAACCAGATCTAAGATACTTAAGCTGTGTGAAAAAAACAAATCGCTACTTCTGAAAAAACCTTAAACTAAAAATTACATCCTTAATAAGTTCTTAAAAAACAAGTTCTGGCATAGAAAATAAACCCGACTTTTCCCGAGTTTTTAAAGTCAAAATTTCGACAATAAAAATCTCACAACAATCAACATTTTTGCATTTCAAGGCTTTACCCAGACGGTAGGCAAAAACCACACACATCTTGAATCCACTTTATAGCAGTATCAATCAACTTCTCAGATAATCAAATTTCTTTACAACCAGATCAAAGATACTTAGCTTATGTGAAAAAACAAACCGCTACTTCTAAACAAACCTTAAACAATAAAGTACAAACTTTGAAAATTCTTAAAAAACAAGTTCTGCCATACAAAATAAACCCGAGTTTTCAAGGTCAGAATTTCGACAATAAAAATCTCACAACAATCAACATTTTTGCATTTCAAAACTTTACCCAGACGGTAGGCCAAAACCACACACAGTTTGGATCCACTTTATAGCAGTATCAATCAACTTTTCAGATAATCAAATTTCTTTACAACCAGATCAAAGATACTTAACTTATGTGAAAAAACAAACCGCTACTTCTAAACAAACCTTAAACAATAAAGTACATACTTTGAAAATTCTTAAAAGAAAAGTTCTGTCATAGAACATAAACCCGACTCTTCCCGAGTTTTTAAAGTCAACATTTCGACTATAATACCTTACAAAAATCAACATTTTTGCATTTCAAAGCTTTACCCAGACGGTAGGCCAAAACCAAACACAGTTTGGATCCACTTTATAGCAGTATCAATCAACTTTTCAGATAATCAAAGTTCTTTGCAACCAGATCTAAGATACTTAAGCTGTGTGAAAAAACAAATCGCTACTTCTGAAAAAACCTTAAACTAAAAATTACATTCTTAATAAGTTCTTAAAAAACAAGTTCTGCCATAGAAAATAAACCGGACTTTTCCCGAGTTTTTAAAGTCAAAATTTCGACAATAAAAATCTCACAACAATCAACATTTTTGCATTTCAAAGCTTTACCCAGACGGTAGGCCAAAACCACACACAGTTTGGATCCATTTTATAGCAGTATCAATCAACTTTTCAGAAAATCAAATTTCTTTACAACAAGATCAAAGATACTTAACTTATGTGAAAAAGCAAACCGCTACTTCTAAAAAAACCTTAAACAAAAAAGTACAAACTTTGAAAATTCTTAAAAGAAAAGTACTGACATAGAAATTAAACCCGACTCTTCCCGAGTTTTTAAATTCAAAATTTCGTACAAAATACCTTACAAAAATCAACATTTTTGCATTTCAAAGCTCTACCCAGACGGTAGGCCATAACCAGACTCAGTTTGTGTATACACTTTTTAGCAGTATCAATCAACATTTCAGATAATCAAAGTTTTTTGCAACCAGATCTAAGATACTTAAGCTATGTGAAAAAACAAACCGATACTTCTAAAAACACCTTAAACAAAAAAATACTTTCTTAATAAATTCTTAAAAAAAAGTTATGCCACAGAAAATAAACCCGACTCTTTCCGAGTTTTTAAAGTCACAATAAAAAGCTTTACCCAGACGGTAGGCCAAAACCACACACAGTTTGGATCCATTTTATAGCAGTATCAATCAACTTTTCAGATAATCAAAGTTTTTCGCAACCAGATCTAAGATACTTAAGTTATGTGAAAAAACAAACCGATTCTAAAAAAAAACCTTAAACTAAAAATTGCATTCTTAATCATTTCCTAAAAAAGAAGTTCTGCCAGAAAAATCGACATTTTTGCATTTCAAAGCTTTACCCAGACGGTAGGCCAAAACCACACACAGTTTGGATCAATTTTATAGCAGTATCAATTAAGTTTTCAGATAATCAAATTTTTTGCAACCAGATCTAAGATACTTAAGTTATGTGAAAAAACAAACCGCTACTTCTAAAAAAACCTTAAACAAAAAAGTACAAACTTTGAAAATTCTTAAAAGAAAAGTTCTGCCATAGAAAATACACCCGACTGTTCCCGAGTTTTAAAGTCAAAACTTCGTAAAAAATACCCTAACAAAAATAAACATATTTGCATTTCAAAGCTTTTCCGAGGCGGTGGGACAAAACCACACACAGTTTGGATCCACTTCATAGCTGCATCGAACAACTTTTCAGATAATCAAATTTCTTTACATCCAGATCTAAGATACTTAACTTATGTGAAAAAACAAACCGCTACTTCTAAAAAAACCTTAAACTAAAACTTACATCCTTAATAAGTTCTTAAAAAAAAAGTTCTGCCATAGAAAATAAACCCGAGTCTTCAAGGTCAAAATTTCGACAATAAAAATCTCACAACAATCAACATTTTTGCATTTCAAAACTTTACCCAGACGGTAGGCCAAAACCACACACAGCTTGGATCCACTTTATAGCAGTATCAATCAACTTTCAGATAATTAAAGTTCTTTGCAACCAGATCTAAGATACTTAAGCTGTGTGAAAAAACAAATCGCTACTTCTGAAAAAACCTTAAACTAAAAATTACATCCTTAATAAGTTCTTATAAAACAAGTTCTGCCATAGAAAATAAACCCGACTTTTCCCGAGTTTTTAAAGTCAAAATTTCGACAATAAAAATCTCACAACAATCAACATTTTTGCATTTCAAAGCTTTACCCAGACGGTAGGCCAAAACCACACAC
>NW_022995938.1:0-4941 GCF_900245975.1 Drosophila guanche | reverse complement strand
TTTTTAAGGTCAAAATTTCGACAATAAAAATCTCACAACAATCAACATTTTTGCATTTCAAAACTTTACCCAGACGGTAGGCCAAAACCACACACAGTTTGGATCCACTTTATAGCAGTATCAATCAACTTTTCAGATAATCAAAGTTCTTTGCAACCAGATATAAGATACTTAAGCTGTGTGAAAAACAAATCGCTACTTCTGAAAAAACCTTAAACTAAAAATTACTTCCTTAATAAGATCTTAAAAAACAAGTTCTGGCATAGAAAATAAACCCGACTTTTCCCGTATTTTTAAAGTCAAAATTTCGACAATAAAAATCTCACAACAATCAACATTTTTGCATTTCAAAACTTTACCCAGACGGTATGCCAAAACCACACACAGTTTGGATCCACTTTATAGCAGTATCAATCAACTTTTCAGATAATCAAAGTTCTTTGCAACCAGATCTAAGTTACTTAAGCTATGTGAAAAAACATTTCGCTACCTCTGAAAAAACATTAAACAAAAATTACTTTCTTAATAAATTCTTAAAAAAAAGTTCTGCCATAGAAAATAAAAGTCAAAATTTCGTAAAAAATACCTCACAACAATCAACATTTTTGCATTTAAAGGCTTTACCCAGACGGTAGGCCAAAACCACACACAGTTTGGATCCACTTTATAGCAGTATCAATCAACGTTTCAGATAATCAAAGTTTTTCGCAACCAGATCTAAGATACTTAAGTTATGTGAAAAAAACAAACCAGTACTTCTAAAAAAAAAACCTTAAACAAAAAAGTACAAACTTTGAAAATTCTTAAAGGAAAAGTTCTGCCATAGAAAATACACCCGACTCTTCCCGAGATTTAAAGTCAAAATTTCGTAAAAAACACCTCACAACAATCAACATTTTTGCATTTCAAAGCTTTACCCAGACGGTAGGACAAAACCACACACAGTTTGGATCCACTTTATAGCAGTATCAATCAACTTTTCAGATAGTCAAATTTCTTTACAACCAGATCAAAGATACTTAACTTATGTGAAAAAACAAAAAGCTACTTCTAAAAAAACCTTAAACAAAAAAGTACAAACTTTGAAAATTCTTTAAAAAAAAGTTCTGGTATAGAAAATAAACCCGACTCTTCCCGAGGTTTTAAAGTCAAAATTTCGAGTACAAACTTTGAAAATTCTTTAAAAAATAATTCTGGTATAGAAAATAAACCCGACTCTTCCCGAGTTTTTAAAGTCAAAATTTCGACAATAAAAATCTCACAACAATCAACATTTGTGCATTTCAAAGCTTTACCCAGACGGTATGCCAAAACCACACACAGTTTGGATCCATTTTATGGCAGTATCAATCAACTTTTCAGATAATCAAAGTTCTTTACAGCCAGATCTAAGATACTTAAGTTATGTGAAAAAACAAACCGCTACTTCTAAAAAAATCTTAAACAAAAAATTACTTTCTTAATAAATTCTTAAAAACAAGTTCGGCCACAGAAAATAAACCCGACTCTTCCAGAGTTTTTAAAGTCAAAATTTCGTACAAAATACCTCACAAAAATCAACATTTATGCATATCAAAGCTTTTCGGAGACGGTAGGCCAAAACCACACAGAGTTTGGATCCACTTTATAGCAGTATCAATCAAATTTTCAGATAATCAAAGTTATTTGCAACCAGGTCTAAGATATTTAAGTTATGTGAAAAAACAAACCGCTACTTCTAAAAAAACCTTAAACTAAAAATTACATCCTTAATAAATTCTTAAAAAACAAGTTCTGGCATAGAAAATAAACCCGACTCTTTCAGAGTTTTTAAAGTCAAAATTTCGACAATAAAAATCTCACAGCAATCAATATTTTTGCATTTCAAAACTTTACCCAGACGGTATGCCAAAACCACACACAGTTTGGATCCACTTTATAGCAGTATAAATCAACTTTTCAGATAGTCAAAGTTCTTTGCAACCAGATCTAAGATACTTAAGTTATGTGAAAAAACAAACCGCTACTTCTAAAAAAACCTTAAACTAAAAATTACATCCTTAATAAATTCTTAAAAAACAAGTTCTGCCATAGAAAATAGACCCGACTTTTCCCGAGTTTTTAAACTCAACATTTCGAAAAAAAAATCTCACAACAATCAACATTTTTGCATTTCAAAACTTTACCCAGACGGTAGGCCAAAACCAGACACAGTTTAGATCCATTTTATAGCAGTATCAATCAACGCTTCAGATAATCAAAGTTTTTCACAACCAGATCTAAGATACTTAAGTTATGTGAAAAAACAAACCGCTACTTCTAAAAAAACCTTAAACTAAAAATTACATCCTTAAGAAATTCTTAAAAAACAAGTTCTGGCATAGAAAATAGACACGACTTTTCCCGAGTTTTTAAAATCAAAATTTCGACAATAAAAATCTCACAACAATCAACAATTTTTTCATTTCAAAACTTTACCCAGACAGTAGGCCAAAACCACATACAGTTTGGATCAACTTTATAGCAGTATCAATCAACTTTTCAGATAGTCAAATTTCTTTACAACCAGATCAAAGATACTTAACTTATGTGAAAAACAAACCGCTACTTATAAAAAAACCTTAAACTAAAAATTACATCCTTAATAAGTTCTTAAAAAACAAATTCTGGCATGGAAAATAAACCCGACACATCCAGAGTTTTTAAAGTCAAAATTTCGACAATAAAAATCTCACAACAATCAATATTTTTGCATTTCAAAACTTTACCCAGACGGTAGGCCAAAACCACATACAGTTTGGATCCATTTTATAGCAGTATCAATCAACTTTTCAGATAATCAAATTTCTTTACAACCAGATCAAAGATACTTAACTTATGTGAAAAAACAAACCGCTACTTCTAAAAAAACCTTAAAAAAAAAGTACAAACTTTGAAAATTCTTTAAAAAATAAACCCGACTTTTCCCGTATTTTTAAAATCAAAATTTCGGCAATAAATACCTCACAAAAATCAACATTTTTGCATTTTAAAACTTTACCCAGACGGTATGCCAAACCACACACAGTTTTAATCCACTTTATCGCAGTATCAATGAACTTTTCAGATAATTAAAGTTGTTTCCTACCAGATCTAAGATACTTAAGTTATGTGAAAAAACAAACCGCTACTTCTAAAAAAACCTTAAACTTAAAATTACATCCTTAATAAATTCTTAAAAAACAAGTTCTGTCATAGAAAATAAACCCGAGTTTTTAAGGTAAAAATTTCGACAATAAAAATCTCACAACAATCAACATTTTTGCATTTCAAAACTTTACCCAGACGGTAGGCCAAAACCACATACAGTTTGGATCAATTTTATAGCAGTATCAATCAACTTTTCAGATAGTCAAATTTTTTTACAACCAGATCAAAGATACTAAACTTATGTAAAAAACAAACCGCTACTTCTAAAAAAACCTTAAACAAAAAAGTACAAACCTTGAAAATTCTTTAAAGAAAAGTTCTGGCTTAGAAAATAAACCCGACTCGTCCCGAGTTTTTAAAGTCAAAATTTCGACAAAAAAAATCTCACAACAATAAACGTTTGTGCATTTCAAAGCTTTACACAGACGGTATGCCAAAACCACACACAGTTTGGATCCATTTTATGGCAGTATCAATCAACTTTTCAGATAATTAAAGTTCTTTACAGCCAGATCTAAGATACTTAAGTTATGTGATAAAACAAACCGCTACTTCTAAAAAAATCTTAAACAAAAAATAACTTTCTTAATAAATTCTTAAAAACAAGTTCTGCCATAGAAAATAAACCCGACTTTTCCCTTATTTTTAAAGTCAAAATTTCGTAAAAAATACCTCAAAAAAATCAACATTTTTGCATTTCAAAACTTTACCCAGACGGTATGCCAAAACCACACACAGTTTGGATCCACTTTATAGCAGTATCAATCAACATTTCAGATAATCAAAGTTCTTTGCAACCAGATCTTAGTTACTTAAGCTATGTAAAAAACAATTCGCTACCTCTGAAAAAACCTTAAACAAAAATTACTTTCTTAATAAATTCTTAAAAAAAAATGTCTGCCATAGAAAATAAACCCGACTTTTCCCGAGTTTTTAAAGTCAAAATTTCGACAATAAAAGTCTCACAACAATCCACATTTTTGCATTTCAAAGCTTTACCCAGACGGTAGGCCAAAACCACACACAGTTTGGATCCACTTTATAGCAGTATCAATCAACTTTTCAGATAATCAAAGTTCTTTGCAACCAGATCTAAGATACTTAAGTTATGTGAAAAAACAAACCGCTACTTCTAAAAAAACCTTAAACTAAAAATTACATCCTTAATAAGTTCTTAAAAAACAAGTTCTGCCATAGAAAATAAACCCGACTTTTCCCGAGTTTTTAAAGTCAAAATTTCGACAATAAAAATCTCACAACAATCAACATTTTTGCATTTCAAAGCTTTACCCAGACGGTAGGCCAAAACCACACACAGTTTGGATCCACTTTATAGCAGTATCAATCAACTTTTCAGATAATCAAAGTTCTTTGCAACCAGATCTAAGATACTTAAGTTATGTGAAAAAACAAACCGCTACTTCTAAAAAAACCTTAAACTAAAAATTACATCCTTAATAAGTTCTTAAAAAACAAGTTCTGCCATAGAAAATAAACCCGACTTTTCCCGAGTTTTTAAAGTCAAAATTTCGACAATAAAAATCTCACAACAATCAACATTTTTGCATTTCAAAGCTTTACCCAGACGGTAGGCCAAACCCACACACAGTTTAGATTCATTTTATAGCAGTATCAATCAACTTTTCAGATAATCAAAGTTCTTTGCAACCAGATCTAAGATACTTAAGTTATGTGAAAAAACAAACCGCTACTTCTAAAAAAACCTTAAACTAAAAATTACATCCTTAATAAGTTCTTAAAAAACAAGTACTG
>NW_022995937.1:12399-13595 GCF_900245975.1 Drosophila guanche | reverse complement strand
GTATTTTAATAAAAGAAACACGCAAACACTTCAATATTATTCGTATATAGTAACAACTATACACATATCCAACCAAATAAAGTATCAGACATTGCAGGCTAGGTATTTTCCCCATATCATATGTAAGGACAAATTTTAAATTGTTCATCATATGAAATATACCAAGCACGACACCACTCCCTATAGATGTTTTCTGCCACGGCTTCCGCAAATCGGGTGATTACAATCGAGAGTGCCTCTTACCAGTCATTGGTTCTCGTATTTTAATACAAGAAACACGCAAACACTTTAATATTATTCGTATGTAGTAACAATTATATACATATTAAACCATAGAAAGTATCAGACATTGCCATCTAGGTATTTTCCACATATCATATGTAAAGACAAATTTAAAATTTTTCATCATATGAAATATAGCAAGCACGACACCATTCCCTATGTAGGTTTTTTGCCACGGCTTCGGCAAATCGGGTGCCTTCAATAGGGAGTGCCTCTTAGTAGTCATTTGTTCTCGTATTTTAATAAAAGAAACACGCAAACACTTCAATATTATTCGTATATAGTAACAATTATATACATATCAAACCATATAAAGTATCATACATTGCCAGCTAGGTATTTTCCCCATATCATATGTAAAGACAAATTTAAAATTGTTCATCATATGAAATATAGCAAGCACGACACCACTCCCTATAAAGGTTTCTTGCCACGGCTTCCGCAAATCAGGGAACGCCCCTAAACAGTCATTTGCTCTCGTATTTTAATACAAGAAACACACAAACACTTCAATATTATTCGTTTAGTAACAATTATATAAATATCCAATCATATAAAGTATCAGACATTGCCATCTAGGTATTTTCCCCATATCATATGTAAAGACAAATTTAAAATTTTTCATCATATGAAATATACCAAGCACGACACCACTCCCTATAGAGGTTTTTTGCCACGCCTTCCGAAAATCAGGTGCCTTCAATAGGGAGTGCCTCTTAATAGTCATTTGTTCTCGTATTTTAATACAAGAAACACGCAAACACTTCAATATTATTCATATATAGTAACAATTATATACATTTCAAACCATATGAAGTATCAGACATTGCCATCTAGGTATTTTCCCCATATCATATGTAAGGACAAATTTTAAATTCTTCATCATATGAAATATACCAAGCACGACACCACTC
>NW_022995937.1:5604-7587 GCF_900245975.1 Drosophila guanche | reverse complement strand
TATCATATGTAAGGACAAATTTTAAATTGTTCACCATATGAAATATACCAAGCACGACACCACTCCCTATAGAGGTTTTTTGCCACGGCTTCCGCAAATCAGGTGCCTACAATAGGGAGCGCACCTTAACAGTCATTTGTTCTCGTATTTTAATACAAGAAACACACAAACACTTCAATATTATTCGTATATAGTAACATCTATACACATATCCAACAAAATAAAGTATCAGACATTGCCGGCTAGGTATTTTCCCCATATCATATGTAAAGACAAATTTAAAATTTTTCATCATATGAAATATAGCAAGCACGACACCATTCCCTATGTAGGTTTTTTGCCACGGCTTCGGTAAATCGGGTGCCTTCAATAGGGAGTGCCTCTTAGTAGTCATTTGTTCTCGTATTTTAATAAAAGAAACACGCAAACACTTCAATATTATTCGTATATAGTAACAATTATATACATATAAAACCATATAAAGTATCAGACATTGCCATCTAGGTATTTTCCCCATATCATATGTAAAGACAAATTTAAAATTTTTCATCATATAAAATATACCAAGCACGACACCACTCCCTATAGAGGTTTTTTGCCACGCCTTCCGAAAATCAGGTGCCTTCAATAGGGAGTGCCTCTTAATAGTCATTTGTTCTCGTATTTTAATACAAGAAACACGCAAACACTTCAATATTATTCGTATATAGTAACAATTATATACATATCAAACCATATAAAGTATCATACATTGCCAGCTAGGTATTTTCCCCATATCATATGTAAAGACAAATTTAAAATTGTTCATCATATGAAATATAGCAAGCACGACACCACTCCCTATAAAGGTTTCTTGCCACGGCTTCCGCAAATAAGGGAGCGCCCCAAAACAGTCATTTGCTCTCGTATTTTAATACAAGAAACACACAAACACTTCAATATTATTCGTATATAGTAACAATTATATACATATCCAATCATATAAAGTATCAGACATTGCCATCTAGGTATTTTCCCCATATCATATGTAAAGACAAATTTAAAATTTTTCATCATATGAAATATACCAAGCACGACACCACTCCCTATAGAGGTTTTTTGCCACGCCTTCCGAAAATCAGGTGCCTTCAATAGGGAGTGCCTCTTAATAGTCATTTGTTCTCGTATTTTAAAACAAGAAACACGCAAACACTTCAATATTATTCGTATATAGTAACAATTATATACATTTCAAACCATATGAAGTATCAGACATTGCCATCTAGGTATTTTCCCCATATCATATGTAAGGACAAATTTTAAATTCTTCATCATATGAAATATACCAAGCACGACACCACTCCCTATAAAGGTTTTCTAACAGTCAATTGTTCTCGTATTTTAATACAAGAAACACACAAACACTTCAATATTATTCGTATATAGTAACAATTATATACATATCCAACCATATAAAGTATCAGACATTGCCATCTAGGTATTTTCCCCATACCATATGTAAGGACAAATTTTAAATTTTTCATCATATGAAATATACCAAGCACGACACCACTCCCTATAGAGGTTTTTTGCCACGCCTTCCGAAAATCAGGTGCCTTCAATAGGGAGTGCCTCTTAGTAGTCATCTGTTCTCGTATTTTAATACAAGAAACACACAAACACTTCAATATTATTCGTATATAGTAACAATTATATACATTTCAAACCATATAAAGTATCATACATTGCCATCTAGGTATTTTCCCCATATCATATGTAAGGACAAATTTTAAATTCTTCATCAAATGAAATATACCAAGCACGACACCACTCCCTATAGAGGTTTTTTGCCACGGCTTCCGCAAATCGGGTGCCTTCAATAGGGAGTGCCTCTTAGTAGTCATTTGTTTTCGTATTTTAATACAAGAAACACACAAACACTTCAATATTATTCGTATATAGTAACAACTATACACATATCCAACCAAATAAAGTATCAGACAT
>NW_022995937.1:2390-3039 GCF_900245975.1 Drosophila guanche | reverse complement strand
CCAAATAAAGTATCAGACATTGCCATCTAGGTATTTTCCCATTATCAAATGAAATATACCAAGCACGACACCACTCCCTATAAAGGTTTTCTGCCACGGCTTCCGCAAATCTGGTGATTACAATCGAGAGTGCCCCTTAACAGTCAATTGTTCTCGTATTTTTTAATACAAGAAACACACAAACACTTCAATATTATTCATAGATAGTAACAATTATATACATATCCAACCAAATAAAGTATCAGACATTGCCATCTAGGTATTTTCCCATTATCAAATGAAATATACCAAGCACGACACCACTCCCTATGAAGGTTTTCTGCCACGGCTTCCGCAAATCGGGTGATAACAATCGAGAGTGCCCCTTAACAGTCATTTGTTCTAGTATTTTAATACAAGAAACACACAAACACTTCAATATTATTCGTATATAGTAACAACTATACACATATCTAACCAAATAAAGTATCAGACATTGCCGGCTAGGTATTTTCCCCATTTCATATGTAAAGACAAATTTTAAGTTTTTCATCATATGAAATATACCAAGCACGACACCACTCCCTATAGAGGTTTTTTGCCACGGCTTCCGCAAACCGGGTGCCTTCAATAGGGAGTGCCTCTTAGTAGTCATTTTTTCTCGTATTTT
>NW_022995937.1:0-621 GCF_900245975.1 Drosophila guanche | reverse complement strand
AGGTATTTTCCCCATATCATATGTAAGGACAAATTTTAAATTGTTCATCATATGAAATATACCAAGCACGACACCACTCCCTATAGAGGTTTTCTGACACGGCTTCCGCAAATCGGGTGATTACAATCGAGAGTGCCCCATAACAGTCATTTGTTCTCGTATTTTAATACAAGAAACACACAAACACTTCAATATTATTTATATATAGTAACAGTTATATACATATCCAACCAAATAAAGTATCAGACATTGCCATCTAGGTATTTTCCCATTATCAAATGAAATATACCAAGCACGACACCACTCCCTATAAAGGTTTTCTGCCACGGCTTCCGCAAATCTGGTGATTACAATCGAGAGTGCCCCTTAACAGTCAATTGTTCTCGTATTTTTTAATACAAGAAACACACAAACACTTCAATATTATTCGTTTATAGTAACAATTATATACATATCAAACCATATAAAGTATCAGACATTGCCATCTAGGTATGTTCCCCATAGCATATGTAAGGACAAATTTTAAATTGTTCACCATATGAAATATACCAAGCACGACACCACTCCCTATAGAGGTTTTTTGCCACGGCTTCCGCAAATCAGGTGCCTACAATAGGGAGC
>NW_022995936.1:7069-9471 GCF_900245975.1 Drosophila guanche | reverse complement strand
CCGATTGGATCATTATTATAGCCAGAAAGAAGAAATTAATTAGCAGTGGCTAAACCCACACTGTCCTGCAGCTTTTGTTATTCTTTTCACATTCTCTCATTCACACTCTGCTTCCCTCGGCCTCTGCCTCTGCCGACTTTAAACCACCCCCCCCCCCATCCCGCAGCTTATATTTGTTTTATACCCGGTACTCGAAGAGTAAATAGGGTATATTGTATTTGTGCACAAAGTTAATGTATGTAACACACAGAAGGAATCGCTTCCGACCCCATAAAGTGCATATATTCTTGATCACCATCAATAGCCGAGTCAATTGAGCCCTGTCTGTCTGTCCGTCCGTCCGTCCGTCTGTCCATCCGTCTGTCCGTCCGTCTTCTTGAGCACCTGAATCTCAGAGACTATAAAAGCTAGAGCTACCAAATTTTGCATCCAGACTTCTGTATGCTCACACTGTTACAAGTGTATTTAAAAAATGTGCCCCGCAGCCCTGCAGCTTTTGTTGTTCTTTTCACATTCTCTCATTCACACTCTGCTTCCCTCGGCCTCTNAAAGTTAATGTATGTAACACACAGAAGGAATCGCTTCCGACCCCATAAAGTGCATATATTCTTGATCACCATCAATAGCCGAGTCAATTGAGCCCTGTCTGTCTGTCCGTCCGTCCGTCCGTCTGTCCATCCGTCTGTCCGTCCGTCTTCTTGAGCACCTGAATCTCAGAGACTATAAAAGCTAGAGCCACCACATTTTGCATCCAGACTTCTGTATGCTCACACTGTTACAAGTGTATTTAAAAAATGTGCCCCGCCCCATTCCGCCCCCGCAAAAGGGCGAAAACCTCCCAAATCTACAATTTTAAAGATAAAAGAAAACTAAAAACGCCATTCTGTAGGGAATGGCCATATCTATCAGATCAATAAATTGGGATCCGATTGGATCATTATTATAGCCAGAAAGAAGAAATTAATTAGCAGTAGCTAAACCCACACTGTCCTGCAGCTTTTGTTATTCTTTTCACATTCTCTCATTCACACTCTGCTTCCCTCGGCCTCTGCCGCTGCNCCCTTCCGCCCCCGCAAAAGGGCGAAAACCTCCCAAATCTACAATTTTAAAGATAAAAGAAAACTAAAAACGCCATTCTGTAGGGAATGGCCATATCTATCAGATCAATAAATTGGGATCCGATTGGATCATTATTATAGCCAGAAAGAAGAAATTAATTAGCAGTGGCTAAACCCACACTGTCCTGCAGCTTTTGTTATTCTTTTCACATTCTCTCATTCACACTCTGCTTCCCTCGGCCTCTGCCTCTGCCGTCCCTCTGCCTTTGCCTCTGCCGACTTTTAACCAAACCCCCCCCCCCCCTCACACAGCTTATATTTGTTTTATACCCGGTACTTGAAGAGTAAATAGGGTATATTGTATTTGTGCACAAAGTTAATGTATGTAACACACAGAAGGAATCGTTTACGACCCCATAAAGTGTACATATTATTGATCACCATCAATAGCCGAGTCGATTGAGCCCTGTCTGTCTGTTCGTCTGTCCGTCCGTCTGTCCGTCCGTCTTCTTGAGCACCTGAATCTCAGAGACTATAAAAGCTAGAGCCACCAAATTTTGCATCCAGACTTCTGTATGCTCACACTGTTACAAGTGTATTTAAAAAATGTGCCCCGCCCCCTTCCGCCCCCGCAAAAGGGCGAAAACCTCCCAAATCTACAATTTTAAAGATAAAAGAAAACTAAAAACGCCTTTCTGTAGGGAATGGCCATATCTATCAGATCACCAAATTGGGATCCGATTGGATCATTATTATAGCCAGAAAGAAGAAATTAATTAGCAGTGGCTAAACCCACACTGTCCTGCAGCTTTTGTTATTATAGCCAGAAAGAAGAAATTAATTAGCAGTGGCTAAACCCACACTGTCCTGCAGCTTTTGTTATTCTTTTCACATTCTCTCATTCACACTCTGCTTCCCTCGGCCTCTGCCTCTGCCGTCCCTCTGCCTTTGCCTCTGACGACTTTTAACCAAACCCCCCCCCTCACACAGCTTATATTTGTTTTATACCCGGTACTCGAAGAGTAAATAGGGTATATTGTATTTGTGCACCAACTTAATGTATGTAACACACAGAAGGAATCGCTTCCGACCCCATAAAGTGTATATATTCTTGATCACCATCAATAGCCGAGTCGATTGAGCCCGTCTGTCTGTCCGTCTGTCCGTCCGTCTGTCCGTCCGTCTTCTTGAGCACCTGAATCTCAGAGACTATAAAAGCTAGAGCTACCAAATTTTGCATCCAGACTTCTGTATGCTCACACTGTTACAAGTGTATTTAAAAAATGTGCCCCTCCCCATTCCGCCCCCGCAAAAGGGCGAAAACCTCCCAAATCTACAATTTTA
>NW_022995936.1:4333-5376 GCF_900245975.1 Drosophila guanche | reverse complement strand
TAAAAGCTAGAGCCACCAAATTTTGCATCCAGACTTCTGTATGCTCACACTGTTACAAGTGTATTTAAAAAATGTGCCCCGCCCCCTTCCGCCCCCGAAAAAGGGCGAAAACCTCCCAAATCTACAATTTTAAAGATAAAAGAAAACTAATAACGCCATTCTGTAGGGAATGGCTATATCTATCAGATCACCAAATTGGTGATCACCCCCCCTCACGCAGCTTATATTTGTTTTATACCCGGTACTCGAAGAGTAAATAGGGTATATTGTATTTGTGCACAAAGTTAATGTATGTAACACACAGAAGGAATCGTTTACGACCCCATAAAGTGTACATATTATTGATCACCATCAATAGCCGAGTCGATTGAGCCCTGTCTGTCTGTCCGTCCGTCTTGTTGAGCACCTGAATCTCAGAGACTATAAAAGCTAGAGCTACCAAATTTTGCATCCAGACTTCTGTATGCTCACACTGTTACAAGTGTATTTAAAAAATGTGCCCCGCCCCATTCCGCCCCCGCAAAAGGGCGAAAACCTCCCAAATCTACAATTTTAAAGATAGATGTATGTAACACACAGAAGGAATCGTTTCCGACCCCATAAAGTGTATATATTCTTGATCACCATCAATAGCCGAGTCGATTGAGCCCTGTCTGTCTGTCCGTCCGTCTTGTTGAGCACCTGAATCTCAGAGACTATAAAAGCTAGAGCTACCAAATTTTGCATCCAGACTTCTGTATGCTCACACTGTTACAAGTGTATTTAAAAAATGTGCCCCGCCCCATTCCGCCCCCTTAAAAGGACGAGAGCCTCCCAAATCTACAATTTTAAAGATAGAAGAAAACTAAAAACGCCATTCTGTAGGGAATGGCCATATCTATCAGATCACCAAATTGGGATCCGATTGGATCATTATTATAGCCAGAAAGAAGAAATTAATTAGCAGTGGCTAAACCGATTGGGATCCGATTGGATCATTATAGCCAGAAAGAGGAAATTAATTGCCTCTGCCTCTGCCGACTTTAATCCACCCCCCCCCCCCC
>NW_022995936.1:0-621 GCF_900245975.1 Drosophila guanche | reverse complement strand
ACCATCAATAGCCGAGTCGATTGAGCCTGGATCAATATTATAGCCAGAAAGAAGAAATTAATTAGCAGTGGCTAAACCCACACTGTCCTGCAAATCTACAATTTTAAAGATAAAAGAAAACAAAAAACGCCATTCTGTAGGGAATGGCCAAAACTATCAGATCACCAAATTGGGATCTGCTTGGATCATTATTATAGCCAGAAAGAAGAAATTAATTAGCAGTGGCTAAACCAACACTGTCCTGCAAATCTACAATTTTAAAGATAAAAGAAAACTAAAAACGCCATTCTGTAGGGAATGCACCCCCCCCCCCCCATTCACGCAGCTTATATTTGTTTTATACCCGGTACTTGAAGAGTAAATAGGGTATATTGTATTTGTGCACAAAGTTAATGTATGTAACACACAGAAGGATTCGTTTACGACCCCATAAAGTGTATATATTATTGATCACCATCAATAGCCGAGTCGATTGAGCCCTGTCTGTCTGTCCGTCCGTCTGTCCGTCTGTCCGTCCGTCTTGTTGAGCACCTGAATCTCAGAGACTATAAAAGCTAGAGCCACCAAATTTTGCATCCAGACTTCTGTATGCTCACACTGTTACAAGTGTATTTAAAAAAT
>NW_022995935.1:11173-13775 GCF_900245975.1 Drosophila guanche | reverse complement strand
CAAAACGTATACATAAAAGGGAAAAAAAGCTTTTAGATCAAAATAAAAGAAAGAGGTAAAAATGACATATGTATAAATAAAGAAAATAAGAAATGGTTTAAAAGTAACACAATTTAAATGTATATATAAGTCGCAAAAAGGTTAAACACTGTATTAGTGCGCTCTTATACGGGGTTCTCAATCTGTCAGCGTGAAAATGCACTAACTCCGGTTCTCTCTCCGAAACCTTTACTCTCTTTCTTCATTCCCTGTCTTATAGTTTTGCAACATGCAAAAAAAGTATCATGTTTTCCACTTACGTACATATCTCGGAACCTTTCATCTCCAAAGGCGCTATTGCGCTTTTTAAAAAAGAGAATAGAAAAAAAATAAAAGAAAGCACAAAACGAAATCTAAGTCTGGCTGGGGGCCCGGTATAAACACTAGCCCAGTCGTGATCGGAGAGCTCAGGGAAATGGCAGGCCCCTGTTCTAATGATGCCCTACCCGGGCAACGTGGATCGACCGTTCCCCTTCTCTGCATCTCGTGGGAATAATATGGAGCGAAAAATACAAACAAAAAACAAAAATACACAAAAAAAACGAATGAGACAGACACTCCCCAAAAGTCTACAGGGATAACTCCCAAGCAGGGGAAGGCAGCGGCCCAAAGGCCTGGCCTAACCCACTCAACAGCAGGAAAGACCTGCTGGTTGAAAGCGAGGGTGCGAGCCCGTCGGGGCTCCACTCCAATCCTGGGGTGGGTGGCACAGCACCCCCCAATACCGACGCCTTGGAGAGGCAGCTAAGCAACATTGCGGCTGCCCGACCTTCTGGAAAAGTAGAGGGGGAGGTTGGGCCATCGACCAGCGCAGAAGCCAAACGCTTCACGTATGCCGAAAAGAGGAGTGCAGGGCACATACTCCGTCGGCAATACGCAAGCACATCAGAGGACTGGCTGAAGAAGGTGAAGTGGGCCTCGGAAGTGCTTCCAAACTTCAGCCTGGAACCTCACAGACCGCCCCAGCAACCGAAAAGGCAACGCTCGCAAGAGACGCCTGGACCAGCTGCAAAGCGTCCAGGAGAGGACGCTGATAGGCGTCGTCGACAAAGGCTGCGCGGATGGCAGAATTCCCAGGAGCCAATGGAGCTGCTTCGAGTTACTGGACAAAGACCCCGGCCCACCTCCAGTCTGCAAAGACATGGGATGGTTCCAGGGTAACACAAAGATCATAGCCTGCGAAGGCGAGCGCTCCGTGCAGCTGTACAAAGGAGCGGTAGCGCAAGTTGGGGAAGCATACCCAGGGGCGAAACTAGTCGCAGTCGACTGGAGCGAGGTGCCCAGTCGACCGAGGGCGAGAATTTGGGTGCCGGCCTCGTTGAAAGAGCCAGAACGCATCCTGCGAATGTTGCAGCGATGCAACCCGAACCTTCCAACAGCAGATTGGAAGGTTGTTAAAGTTGAAGCGACACAGGGCCCAACTAACCAAGCCATCGTCGAAATCAACAAGGAGTCGCTGGCCCCGATAGCAAGATGGCCACGAGGAGCGTTGCCTGCAGGATAAACAAATTGGGGAGCGGGCCATTGGGCGGTTTGCCAGAGGGCGATAACGTTTATGGCTGACTGGGCAATGCCCAGGACCGGACCGGACCGGACCGGACCGGACCGAACCAGACCAAAACGGACCAACGATCCAGGCACATATGCAGCAGGCCACTACACTACCAGAAAAAGCCAGAAAACTGTTTTGTGGGAGAGCGAAAGCGAGTGAGCCTCCAGTCATTCACTCATTCATTTACCGTATGCGAAATATTCATTCATTGCTTCAAGCAGAACTGTAGGACCATGCAATACCATGGAAATTATTCAGATATTTTCCACTCTGCTAAGGGGAATATCAATTTGGCTTAACAGGAATATTGATTGTGCATGTTCTGTCCCTTTTCTTTGATATATTTGATATCTTTGTTCTGCTTATTTGCATCATTCCATCACCAGCTGAGGCTGCCATGGTGATCATTTATTTCTCCACTGGCTTGCCACACACACAAACATAGGAATAGGAAATCCTATTTACATGACTTTATGGCAGATCCACCATCAAACTCTCTTCGGATGCCACTTGTGGGGATGCAACAGACAAAAGCTACTACAAGCTACCACAACAAAAAGTGGACTTGCTTCAAATAGCTCTATATATGATGTGGTTGGGAGTGGGAAGGAGCTAGGGATACGTACATGTACTGCAAAAGATACACATACAATTATAAAAAGATACAATTACAATTAAAATTTCCAAGGTACGCCACGACATAACATTTCTCTTCACGTTTAGACTTTAAATTACATTTTACGCTCTTCGATGTTACCATCATTTTTGTGGACAAAAAAAACAATTTGGTTTCACGCTTGCATTAGCCGAGATTTAGCTTTAGATTAGGTGCCATGCCTGGGCGGTGAGGTGTTGCCGGCGGCGCCGCCCGCTCCAGAGCCACCATTGAGTACACGCGCCTTGCGCGATCTCTTGAACTTGGCCATGTTCTCGCCAAAGACGTCGCCCGTGCGCAGGGCCGAGATGAGGTCACCGCCATTCGTGGGCGACGAGGACTTCAGGCCAAGATTG
>NW_022995935.1:0-9081 GCF_900245975.1 Drosophila guanche | reverse complement strand
TGTGGCCTGCACGTGTGTGGACTCAAGGATCAACTCCTCTGTGCAGGTGGATATGGCATAAGAGGCCAGAACAATGGCCGCATCGAGGTTCCGCAAATTGCGCACCGAAAATATGCAATAGGAGATGATGTTATCCAGGTTGGAGGGGTGGGTCGGTGGTAGATGGAAGCCGTACACCATCCCAAAGGCATAGGCAATGGAGGCCGCCGTATTGACCACATCATCATCGGTGTTCACCAATTGGCACATGATCCCCAGGCACTCGCCCATCAAGCGGTAAAGGAACACTTTTGGCTCGTGGTCATCAGTGGTGAAATAGTTTAGTGCCTCAATTGTGATGACCAACATTTCGCTGATGTACATCGTTAAATGCCATAGCAGGATATTGATCCCCTCCTTGGCGGCCTCCACAACTTGTTTTTGCTCCTCAGTCGGTTCGCTTATCTGCTGTAGGGCCTGGCGTTTAGCCTCCAACTGCTTCTCCAATTCTATCTTCTCGATAATGAATTTATTGATGATACCCAAAAAGATGTCGCACATCAGATGGCGCTCGTGGCTGCGCAGTTGCTCTCCCATGTAGACCAGTGCGGCCGTGCAACAAACGGACTGGTAGTACTGACCATTTAAGAAGGAAGCCATGGCACACTCCGCCATTGTGTGGCGCTGGATCGTTTCCATGATGGTGGCGATCTTGATCTGTGAAGGGCATGTTTCATTATTACATGGTGTGTCTCCAGATAGCGATGGTCTCTATGGTAATACATGAAATCATTTGGTCAAAATAGCAATCGCTGCGCATTCAAGACGTTGCCAGCAGCGCTGCCAGCAAATATAACCAACAAATGCCATAAGTATTCCATTCAGCTTTGGATATGAGTGTCCCCTGCCTGCTGACTAATGTTCGAGGGAGTAACAAGTGCAATTGGTGTGGGTTTCTCTGCAGTTAACAGTTTACCTATTATTGTTCCAACGAAGAATTCTGCCGCAGAGCAGATCTGGAACCATCACCTGCATCACATCGCTAAGCAAACCATGAGGCAACTATAAAGGAGGGCCCGTCGTCGGCAGCGTTTCTCGGGTCATTTCCCACCCACCGTGGTGGGACGCAAGTATAAGCAGCTTGTACTCTTATTATTGTAAAGTGGCTCTCTCTCTCTTTCTATGCACGCCCTTTCACACGACAGCATTGTTACGTTTCCCTCTAAAAAGCCGACGGGCCCTCCTTTATAGTTTCTTCATGGGAGCAAACTAAACACGAAGGGCAGCGGAAAGCGGGCACCCAAGAAAAAAATAACGGAATGAGCAGCGCAAACCCAAAGGAAGAATAGATCGAGACAGCCATAGAAGCAGCGCGGAGTCGTCTTCATCGCATTATCATAGGAGGGGGAGAAGGAGGAATGAAAGAAGTAAACAGCGACGACATCAGGAGAAGAATGGAAGTTGAAACCAACGATAACGGGGATTCATATGTAAAAACACACACATGCATACATATGTATGTATTTACATACACGCAAATGTTTCGGTGAATTCGACACATTTATGATCTCCTATTCCAGAGAGAAGACTTTGAATACATACATGTGTGCGCTTAAAAAAAACGGCATTTAAATTGCGTTACTTGTATGTGTAACGATATTTAATAACATACATACATATATGTACATGTGTATGTTTAAATTAAAATTACCTTTGAAAGGGTATACAACGCTAATTAAAACGATGAAACGAAAACTGAATTTTGATATTTCTTCATGCGCCGAAAGTCTAAGAAGTCACTTAATTGCTCTGTCCCTCTCCTTCGCGCGCGACAAATAAAGAAGGAAGGAAGACCGGGTATGTAGATGCTGAAGCGCAGCCGAACCAAACGGAAGAGATAGAAAACGAAGGCAGCAACAACAGCTAAGCCAAAAGCAAACGCACTGCCTAAAAAATGCAAAGACAACAACAACAAGCCAAAGGGAACGCAAGCGCAAGCACAACAACAAAACTCATCCATGGATAATCTCAAATTCTCCACCTCCCTTGAAGTACCATTACTCTACTCTCTGCTCAAAATGCCCTATGATTTTGTTGCTGCGTTTTCTTCTGTTTCTGTTTCCTTAGTTTTAATACAGTTTTTCACTTTGCCATTTACTCTGTCTCTGTCGCTCGCTCTCCGCCTCTATCTTCATTTGACTGCGTGAAGTGGATATTGAAAGGGAAGAGTGGAGAGGGGGTTGAATTAGTCAGGAAATTAATTAATTAAATCTAAGGCAAAAAGCAACAACAGTACAAGAACATCAAAACGAGAAATAACAACAGCAAACAAAAAAATACAGAATGGCGCTATTCCTCCCCCCCACCGACCGCTGATACCAAGCCATGCCCTGCTATTGCTATTATTTAATTTGTGTCGCTGGCTTTTTTCCGAACCCTCTGGCAACGCTCCTACATGCACAAATCACACACACACATAAACAATACATACCGAACAACCTTGAGAGGCGCTTAAAATTATTTGATTATTATATTATTATTTTTTTCTGTTTCTATTTCTGTTTTTTTGTGTCCCAGAAATGAGATATGACGTGGCAGGGGCACAGCAGAAGCCGAAACATAGAAGGCGGCGCACCCGAATGCGAGCGTCAGAACAACAAATATCCCGCGACTCGTGGCGGTCTTCACTTCTGCGCCTGTGTCCATTTTACGTTTTTTTGCGTTGATTTTAGTTATAAGTAGACTTACGGATTTCGTTTTCCAAATTTCCAAACCACCAAACATACGATTAAAAACGTTTTACCAAGAAATGTGTAACCAAACTTACATATGTGGTGGCACAAGCGCAGAGTTGAGGAAAAAGAACGTGCAAAATTGCTTCACGTACGCTTCACAGACACACACACACACACACACACACGCACACACACATTAACAATATTTGAATTAAGTGCGTACATATCGATATTCATAACCTCGATTCTCCTTTGACTTTTGATCCGATTAGTACTCCATCCAGGGATGGGACGGGTGGCATCATGAAGAAACTATAGCATAAAGCAACTATATAAGGAGGTCTCGTCGGTGGCAGAGTTAATCGCTGCTTTTCCCAATTCTCAGTGCTCGTTTGCTTGTCGATAGCACACTCCATTGCTGTTGCCCTCACACTTGCAGCGAGAGTCCTTTCACTCGCCCGTTGTGCTTACTTTTGCCGACGAGACCTCCTTGTAGTTTCTTCATGCTCTAGGGGAGGGTGACGAGCTAAAGGAGCGTGTTGGCGTGAGTAGTGTTGTTGATGCAGATGAAGAAAAAATGTAAAATTTGACAAATAACCGCTAAGGTGCAGATGTAGTACTGAGTGCCGGGTATAAAAGTTGTGACGCCTAAGAAGCGTCTCACACGTCCCTTCTCGTTCCTTCTCAAATTTGTTCCACATGTCTCATGTCTCTCCTGGGACGGCGAACATCCTACTCTTCGCTGTCTTTAAGTCTATTGGGTGATAATGTTATTGGTTGGATTGTTAATATAAAGTGCTGGACAACGTGCAAATTTGGAGGAAAAACTTACAGGTCGCAGCAGCACTGCTTCATCTGTGGTCAGTTTAGTCTACACTCTAGACATTACCACAAAAACAGGTAACGTATTTGGTTGGAATAAAAAATTTAATTTCGTTTACAATTTCGTTCGTTTTTTCAGCAGTAATTTCAATACGATGCCAAAACGAAAGCGTCCAAGTTCACAGCCACCCAATTAGGGTAGCCCAATGAAGGCCAAAGTAGCCGACAACGAAGTGGTGGAAAAATGTCGAATTTGCTTGCTACCGATGGAAAATGAATTCAAGTTGCGCTGCGGTCACTCCTTTTGCCGGAAATGCCTTAAAGAGTCGGCCAGGGTATTCGTCGATCGGCGCCTCCGTACCTTCGGCTGTCCAATGTGCCGTACAAGTGTTGACATCCATTCCTGTTAAAATCGAAGTTTCCAAAAAAGCGAAGTGGGCCAAAACCTTGTTAGATCTTCAACAGCTCCACATCATACGACACACATACAGTACATGATTGGGTCAGAAATTTGTAATACATTAAACAACACAACACACAAATAATTGTAACAATAAAGGAGAGTCTTAAGGATGGTTTTTGGGACTATATGTACATTGTGTATTTTATTTGTAGTATACAAATTCTATCTGTTCTGTCCTTAAAATTACTGAGTGACCTTGGACCGACAGAAACAATAATAATATAATAATCAAGTAATTTTAAGCGCCTCTCAAGGTTGTTCGGTATGTATTGTTTATGTGTGTGTGTGATTTGTGCATGTAGGAGCGTTGCCAGAGGGTTCGGAAAAAAGCCAGCGACACAAATTAAATAATAGCAATAGCAGGGCATGGCTTGGTATCAGAGGTCGGTGGGGGGGAGGGATAGCGCAAAATAAGCAAATGACAGGCAACACAGTTTTTTTACATAAATTCTGTATTTTTTTTTTCTGTTGTTTTTTCTGGTTTTGCTGTTCTTGAACTGTTGTTGTTGCTTTTTGCGTTAGATTTGATTAATTAATTTCCTGACTAATTCAACCTGAATGACCGACCCGCAAGAGTCCCCCTCTCCACTCTCCCATTTCAATATCCAGATCAAGCAGACAAATTAAGATAGAAGCGGAAAGCGAGCGACAGAGCCATAGGAAATTGGAAATTATTCAGTTTTGCTTTTTGGCAAAGTGAAAAACTGTATTAAAACTAAGGAAACAGAAGAAAACGCAACAACAAAATCATAGGGCATTTTGAGTAGAGAGTAGAGTAATGGTACTTCAAGGGAGGTGGAGAATTTGAGATTATCCATGGATGAGTTTTTTTGTTGTGTTTGCGCTTGCGTTCCCTTTGGCTTGTTGTTGTTGTCTTTGCATTTTTTAGGAAGTGCGTTTGCTTTTGGCTTAGCTGTTGTTGCGCCTTCGTTTTCTATCTCTTCCGTTTGGTTCGGCTGCGCTTCAGCATCTACATATCTCGGTCTTCCTTCCTTCTTTATTTGTCGCGCGCGAAGGAGAGGGACAGAGCAATGAAGTGACTTCTTAGACTTTCGGCGCATGAAGAAATATCAAAATTCAGTTTTCGTTTCATCGTTTTAATTAGTGTTGTATACCCTTTCAAAGGTAATTTTAATTAAAACATACACATGTACATATATGTATGTATGTTATTAAATATCGTTACACATACAAGTAACGCAATTTAAATGCCGTTTTTTTTAAGCGCACACATGTATGTATTCAAAGTCTTCTCTCTGGAATAGGAGATCATACACATGTCGAATTCAACGAAACATTTCTGTTGCTGCGTGTATGTAAATACATACATATGTATGCATGTGTGTGTTTTTACATATGAATCCCCGTTATCGTTGGTTTCAACTCCCATTCTTCTCCTGATGTCGTCGCTGTTTACTTCTTTCATTCCTCCTTCTCCCCCTCCTATGATAATGCGATGAAGACGACAAGGAAGCTAAATCCGCGCTGCTTCTATGGCTGTCTCGTTCTATTCTTCCTTTGGGTTTGCGCTGCTCATTCCGTTATTTTTTTCTTGGGTGCCCGCTTTCCGCTGCCCTTCGTGTTTAGTTTGCTCCCATGAAGAAACTATAAAGGAGGGCCCGTCGGCTTTTTAGAGGGAAACGTAACAATGCTGTCGTGTGAAAGGGCGTGCAGAGAAAGAGAGAGAGAGAGAGCCACTTTACAATAATATGAGTACAAGCTGCTCATACTTGCGTCCCACCACGGTCGGTGGGAAATGACCCGAGAAACGCTGCCGACGACGGGCCCTCCTTTATAGTTGCCTCATGGTTTGCTTAGCGATGTGATGCAGGTGATGGTTCCAGATCTGCTCTGCGGCAGAATTCTTCGTTGGAACAATAATAGGTAAACTGTTAACTGCAGAGAAACCGACACCAATTGCACTTGTTACTCCCTCGAACATTAGTCAGCAGGCAGGGGACACTGATATCCAAAGCTGAAAGGAATACTTATGGCATTTGTTGGTTATATTTGCTGGCAGCGCTGCTGGCAACGTTTTGAATGCGCAGCGATTGCTATTTTGACCAAATGATTTCATGTATTACCATAGAGACCATCGCTATCTGGAGACACACCATGTAATAATGAAACATGCCCTTCACAGATCAAGATCGCCACCATCATGGAAACGATCCAGCGCCACACAATGGCGGAGTGTGCCATGGCTTCCTTCTTAAATGGTCAGTACTACCAGTCCGTTTGTTGCACGGCCGCACTGGTCTACATGGGAGAGCAACTGCGCAGCCACGAGCGCCATCTGATGTCCGACATCTTTTTGGGTATCATCAATAAATTCATTATCGAGAAGATAGAATTGGAGAAGCAGTTGGAGGCTAAACGCCAGGCCCTACAGCAGATAAGCGAACCGACTGAGGAGCAAAAACAAGTTGTGGAGGCCGCCAAGGAGGGGATCAATATCCTGCTATGGCATTTAACGATGTACATCAGCGAAATGTTGGTCATCACAATTGAGGCACTAGAGTGGGAGAGTGGCCTCAAAATAGCGGTGGGTTGTCGGCTCTTAAAATCAGCTCCCGGTTGTGCCCTGCTCCACTATGATTCGGTGAATATCAAAAAAGTTAAGAGAGTCTTTGGCAGGGGGCAAAAAGTATTCCATTAATCCGATCTATATTTATGTTTCCCTACAAATATATCTCAGAGATGAAAGGGGCGGTAGGGGTGGGGATTGCGGGGAACGGCTCCTCATGTCCTTTGTGAACGCTGTCCTCAACTATGGCCACTTGCGCTATGAATTTCTAATGCTGGGCATCCAGCCGGTGATCGACAACGACGCGTGGGTGCTCTTGCTCTGCGACCTGTCCGTAAACCACTCAGGGCTCAGCGTCCACAAACAGGGGTCTCACAAACAAATTAGCAACGTTAGCGACGAAGTGTCCTGAAGAAACTCTACCAGTCTCGGCTCCTACTCTTCCTTAAGCGTACAGCGAAGTTGCTTCTCGTACACCAAGGTACAAGCTCAACTACGCCGCGTTCGAGTCGGTGAGCGGTCGCATAGGTGTGTACAACAGCGACGACGTCATATACGAGGACGATGGGACATTCACAGTGTCGGTGACCGTACCTAGACGTTGATTAAATTAAAGACAAACGTCTGTGCCCGGTGACGTGGCTCGTAACCGTCGACTAACTAGCGCACCAGGTCGTCTAACACGACGTTCACCTCGTTCGACCCAGCAGCGACCTCATACCCGATCCCCTGGATGATCCCGGCAAGCAGCTGAAGCTGGCCAGCGAGTCGCCAGTCCATGATCCGGATGTGGCACCCCTGCAGATCGATGTGGGCAGGCCCTGACGCAGGCGCGCAAGCGGGCGGATGAGCTGGAGCGCGAAAACTTTGAGGTGCAGTCGCGTCTGGCCAAAAAGGAGCAGGAAATCGATCTGTGAATGCAGGAGAAGGAGGATCTGGAGACGGGACTGACAGCACTCGCAGGCCGTGCAGCGCTCCCAGAGTGCCGAGATGAAGGCGGAGGATCTGCAGCGTCGACTGCACAGCGAGCAGCAGGAGCAAGCGCCGGTCAGACCGGCAACCTTTTGGTGATCGGGTATGCTGCAATGGTGCTGTGTCGCCGCCATCACCGCCGCCGCCGATGTTGAATGCCATTCCACCGCCGCCGGCACCACCAATGGCCCCAGCAATGCTGCCACCGACGCCGCCGCCATGTCCATGCGCACCCACACCGCCGCCCAGCATGACGCCAGCAATGAGTGAGTAAAACAATGGATCCAGAGAGAGATCCAACACTGATCCGTGTGTGTACCTGCAGCTCCTGTGGCGCCCAAGGTGGAGCTGCCGAAGAAGAACGTACCACAGCCCACGAATCCCTTGAAGAGCTTCAACTGGTCCAAGCTGCCAGATGCCAAGCTGCAGGGCACCGTCTGGAGCGAACTGGACGAGAGCAAGCTGTACAACAACATGGAACTGGAGTCGATAGACAAACTCTTTTCGGCCTACCAAAAGAATGGAGTGCAAGTAAATCAGGAGGATGACGAAGCGCAAGCGAAGACGGCGTCGAGATTAATACAAGAATGGGGACTATCCGTGTGCTACGGAGGATGCTCCTAGATCGTGGGTGACCTGTCTTCTTGTTTGTCTTCCACGAGAGGTACTAGCTACCTGCTGCTCGGGTTTGGACGTGCTAAGAGAACTCGTTTGACTTCTACTCGCTACACCTTTTATCCAAGTAGGAAGAACGAACCCAAACTAAGCCCAAAGCCTGACTAATCGTTTGCCTTGAACTTCCGCAGAGCCATCCTCTCCATGGACTGCAATGAGCAGCTGCAGCTGGACATGGTCGAGCAGCTGTTGAAGTTCACGTCCTCGGCCGAAGAGCTAGCCTTGTTGGACGAGCACAGTGAGGACATTGATATCCAAGTGAGTTGCTGCTGCTGCGCACCTCAGATGCAGTCTGTGATTTATATCTGCTCTTTCTCTCTGCCCCCACATACAGGATACCCCACTACGAGCACGCCGACTTCTCAGACGTGTGTTCTTCGCGAAGTACGAGTGGCGGTTGCTAGACTGCGGCGCGTAGTTCTCGCAGTACCTGCGGAGTGCGCTCCACCGTGCGAGAGCTGCAGACACGTTCAATGACCTTGACCACGACCGGAACCCATCCTAGTTGTGCTTTGAGCTTAGAGGTTTTAGGTATTGTTAATAAAGGTAGGTTCTGCCGTTGCAGGGTTGATGTACTTGGAACCCCGTGCGCCGTTACGGAGACCGAAGGCAAACCGTAGCGAGTCAGCAGACCGCCTGTGGTTTAGCTCGCGCCTGTTCCCGTGTTGCGACGAGGTGATAGACCACGTCCACTAGCTTTTCTTCAAGTTCCTAGACGACTTCGACCTCCTGTATGTCTACGACGCGTGACGGCTGGCGGATGTGGCCCGTGAGATTGAGTTCCATCGCAGTTCGGGGCCCTCACAGCAGGGCGATCGCTTCCTGCCCGTCATGCGGGAGTTCCATACGCAGGCATCGGTGCGTTTTGCCGAGCTGGAGGACAAGTTCCAGGACATGAAGACGCGCTT
>NW_022995934.1:12722-13833 GCF_900245975.1 Drosophila guanche | reverse complement strand
TGAATATATAAATAAATAAAATAAATAAAATAAATAAAAATTATTTTCACAAAACAAATAGCAATGGGACCAGTGTGCCGACCAATTGCTTAAAGAAAAGTTTAAAGCGGGATCGAAAACAGATGAGCGCAGAGAGGAGAGAAGAACAAGCGCAGCGGCAGCTAAAACAGTGAGCGCACGCCACTGCACAGAAAGTATTTAGAGCGAGAGAGGGAGAACAGTTACTCGAGCTATAGAGTGAAAGACAGAAGCGCAACTACAAGAGAGAGCGGTTAATAGTGAGGGCGTACTTACAACAAGAAAAAGCACAAACACACAACTAACCGACGCACAAATTAATACGATTTTAATTTTAAACAAAGTGCACTCGCGTATTAAGATAGTTAAGAAAAGCGGCAAGCTATTAAATAATTATAGAAGAATTATTTCGAAATAAAACCCGGTGTTTATTCAAAATATAAAGGAAAATACGGAGCGCAAAACAAAAACACGTCTGGTCACTACAAAAGAGAACGAACGAAGGAACTTATTAAGGATGTAATTTTTTGTTTAAGGTTTTTTTCAGAGGTAGCGATTTGTTTTTTCACATAGCATAAGTATCTTAGATCTGGTTGCAAAAAACTTTGATTGTCTTAATAGCTGATTGATACTGCTATAAAATGGATCCAAACTCTGCGTGGTTTTGGCCTACCGTCTGGGTAAAGCTTTGAAATGCAAAAATGTTGATTTTTGTGAGGTATTTTGTAAGAAATTTTGACTTTGAAAACTCGGGAAAAGTCGCGTTTATTTTCTATGGCAGAACTTGTTTTCTAAGAACTTATTAAGGATGTAATTTTTAGTTTAAGCTTTTTTCAGAGGTTGCGGTTCGTTTTTACACATAACATAAGTATCTTAGATCTGGTTGTAAAGAAATTTGATTATCTGAAAATTTGATTGATACTGCTATAAAATGGATCCAAACTGTGTGTGGTTTTGGCCTACCGTCTGGCTAAAGCTTTGAAATGCAAAAATTTTGATTGTTGTGAGTATTTTATTGTTAAAATTTTGACTTTAAAAACTCGGGAAATGTCGGGTTTATTTTCTATGGCAGAACTTGTTTTTTAGGAACTTA
>NW_022995934.1:8359-12523 GCF_900245975.1 Drosophila guanche | reverse complement strand
CGTGAAGAGTCGAGTTTATTTTCTATGGCAGAACCTGGTTTTTGAAGAACTTATTAAGGATTTAATTTTTAGTTCAAGGTTTTTTCAGAGGTTGCGGTTTGTTTTTTCACATAACTTAAGTATCTTAGATCTGGTTGCAAAAAATTTGGATTATCTGAAAATTTGATTGATACTGATATAAAATGGATCCAAACTGTGTGTGGTTTTGGCCTACCGTCTGGCTAAAGCTTTGAAATGCAAAAATGTTGATTTTTGTTAGGTATTTTGTACGAATTTTTGACTTTGAAAATTCGGGAACAGTCGGGTTTATTTCCTATGGCAGAACTTGTTTTCTAAGAACCTATTAAGGATGTAATTTTAGTTTAAGGTTTTTTCAGAGGTAGCGATTTGTTTTTTCACATAGCATAAGTATCTTAGATCTGGTTGTAAAGAAATTTGATCATCTGAAAAGTTGATTGATACTGCTATAAAGTGGATAAAAACTCTGTGTGGTTTTGGCCTACCGTCTGGGTAAAGCTTTGAAATGCAAAAATGATGATTGTTGTGAGATTTTTTTTCTTCGAAATTTTGACTTTAAAAACTCGGGAAGAGTCGGGTTTATTTTCTATGGCAGAACTTGTTTATTAGGAACTTATTAACGATTTAATTTTTAGTTTAAGGTTTTTTCGGAGGTTGCGGTTTGTTTTTTCACATAGCTTAAGTATCTTAGATCTGGTTGTAAAGAAATTTGATTATCTGAAAAGTTGATTGATACTGTTATAAAATGGAGCCAAACTCTGTGTGGTTTTGGCCTACCGTCTGGGTAAAGCTTTGAAATGCAAAAATGTTGATTTTTGTAAGGTATTTTATTCGAATTTTTGACTTTGCAAATTCGGGAACAGTCGGGTTAATTTTCTATGGTAGAACTTGTTTTCTAAAAACTTATTAAGGATGTAATTTTAGTTTAAGGTTTTTTCAGAGGTTGCGGTTTGTTTTTTCACATAACTTAAGTATCTAAGATCTGGTTGTAAAGAAATTTGATCAGCTGAAAAGTTGATTGATACTGCTATGAAGTGGATCCAAACTGTGTGTGGTTTTGGCCTACCGTCTGGGTAAAGCTTTGAAATGCAAAAATGATGATTGTTGTGAGATTTTTTTTCTTCGAAATTTTGACTTTAAAAACTCGGGAAGAGTCGGGTTTATTTTCTATGGCAGAACTTGCTTATTAGGAACTTATTAACGATGTAATTTGTAGTTTAAGGTTTTTTTGACTTTAAAAACCCGGGAAGAGTCGGGTTTATTTTCTATGGCAGAACTTGTTTATTAGGAACTTATTAACGATGTAATTTGTAGTTTAAGGTTTTTTCAGAGGTTGCGGTTTGTTTTTTCAGATAACTTAACTATCTTAGATCTGGTTGCAAAGAAATTTGATTATCTGAAAAGTTGATTGATACTGTTATAAAATGGAGCCAAACTCTGTGTGGTTTTGGCCTACCGTCTGGGTAAAGCTTTGAAATGCAAAAATGTTGATTTTTGTGAGGTATTTTGTAAGAAATTTTGACATTGAAAACTCGGGAAAAGTCGGGTTTATTTTCTATGGCAGAACTTGTTTTCTAAGAACTTATTAAGGATGTAATTTTTAGTTTAAGGTTTTTTCAGAGGTTGCGGTTTGTTTTTTCGCATAACTTAACTATCTTAGATCTGAAAAAATTATTGATACTGTTATAAAATGGATCCAAACTCTGTGTGGTTTTGGCCTACCGTCTGGGTAAAGCTTTGAAATGCAAAAATGTTCATTTTTGTGAGGTTTTTTTTTTTCGAAATTTTGACTTCAAAAACTCGGGAAGAGTCGGGTTTATTTTCTATGGCAGAACCTAGTTTTTTAAGAACTTATTAAGGAAGTAATTTTTAGTTTAAGGTTTTTTCAGAGGTAGCGATTTGTTTTTTCACATAGCATAAGTATCTTAGATCTGGTTGCAAAAAACTTTGATTGTATTAATAGCTGATTGACACTGCTATAAAATGGATCCAAACTCTGTGTGGTTTTGGCCTACCGTCTGGGTAAAGCTTTGAAATAAAAAAATTTTGAAATTTGTGAGGTATTTTTCTCGAAGTTTTGACTTTAAAAACTCGGGAAGAGTCGAGTTTATTTTCTATGGCAGAACATGGTTTTTTAAGAACTTATTAAAGATTTAATTTTTAGTTTAAGGTTCTTTCAGAGGTTGCGGTTTGTTTTTTCACATAACTTAAATATCTTAGATCTGGTTGCAAAAAACTTCGATTATCTGAAAATTTGATTGATACTGCTATAAAATGGATCCAAACTGTGTGTGGTTTTGGCCTACCGTCTGGGTAAAGCTTTGAAATGCAAAAATGTTGATTGTTGTGAGTATTTTATTGTTAAAATGTTGACTTTAAAAACTCGGGAAAAGTCGGGTTTATTTTCTATGGCAGAACTTGTTTTTTAGGAACTTATTAAGGATGTAATTTTTTGTTTAAGGTTTTTTTCAGAGGTAGCGATTTGTTTTTTCACATAGCATAAGTATCTTAGATCTGGTTGCAAAACCCTTTGATTATCTGAAAAGTTGTTTGATGCTGCTATGAAGTGGATCCAAACTGTGTGTGGTTTTGGCCTACCGTCTCGGAAAAGCTTTGAAATGCAAAAATTTTGATTTTTGTTAGGTATTTTGTACGAAATTTTGACTTTACAAATTTTAGAACAGTCGGGTTTATTTTCAATGGCAGAACTTTTCTTTTAAGACTTTTCAAAGTTTGTACTTTTTTGTTTAAGGATTTTTCAGAGCTTGCGTTTTGTTTTTTTACATAACTTAAGTATCTTAGATCTGGTTGCAAAACACTTTGATTATCTGAAAAGTTGTTGGATGCTGCTATGAAGTGGATCCAAACTGTGTGTGGTTTTGGCCTACCGTCTGGGTAAAGCTTTGAAATGCAAAAATGATGATTATTGTGAGATTTTTTTTCTTCGAATTTTTGACTTTAAAAACTCGGGAAGAGTCGGGTTTATTTTCTATGGAAGAACCTGGTTTTTTAAGAACTTATTAAGGATGTAATTTTTAGTTTAATGTTTTTTCAGAGGTTGCGGTTTGTTTTTTCACATAACTTAAGGATCTTAGATCTGGTTGCAAGAAGCTTGGATTATCTGAAAAGTTGAATGATACTGCTATGAAGTGGATCCAACCTGTGTGTGGTTTTGGCCTACCGCCTGGGTAAAGCTTTGAAATGCAAAAATGTTGATTGTTGTGAGTATTTTATTGTTAAAATTTTGACTTTAAAAACTCGGGAAATGTCGGGTTTATTTTCAATGGCATAACTTGTTTTTTAGGAACTTATTAAGGATGTAATTTTTTGTTTAAGGTTTTTTTCAGAGGTAGCGATTTGTTTTTTCACATAGCATAAGTATCTTAGATCTGGTTACAAAAAACTTTGATTATCTGAAAAGTTGTTTGATGCTGCTATGAAGTGGATCCAAACTGTGTGTGGTTTTGGCCTACCGTCTGGGGAAAGCTTTGAAATGCAAAAATGATGTTTGTTGTGAGATTTTTTTCTTCGAATTTTTTACTTTAAAAACTCGGGAAATGTCGGGTTTATTTTCTATGGCAGAACTTGTTTTTTAGGAACTTATTAAGGATGTAATTTTTTGTTTAAGGTTTTTTTCAGAGGTTGCGGTTTGTTTTTTCACATAACTTAAGTATCTTAGATCTGGTTGCAAAAAACTTTGATTATCTGAAAATTTGATTGATACTGCTATAAAATGGATCCAAACTGTGTGTGGTTTTGGCCTACCGTCTGGGTAAAGCTTTGAAATGCAAAAATGTTGATTGTTGTGAGTATTTTATTGTTAAAATTTTGACTTTAAAAACTCGGGAAATGTCGGGTTTATTTTCTATGGCAGAACTTGTTTTTTAAGAACTTATTAAGGATGTAATTTTTTGTTTAAGGTTTTTTTCAGAGGTAGCGATTTGTTTTTTCACATAGCATAAGTATCTTAGATCTGGTTGCAAAAAACTTTGATTATCTGAAAAGTTGATTGATACTGCTATAAAATGGATCCAAACTGTGTGTGGTTTTGGCCTACCGTCTGGGTAAAGCTTTGAAATGCAAAAATGTTGATTGTTGTGAGTATTTTATTGTTAAAATTTTGATTTTAAAAACTCGGGAAATGTC
>NW_022995934.1:5233-8301 GCF_900245975.1 Drosophila guanche | reverse complement strand
TCTTCGTTATATAGGGGTCCTCAAATTCCTTTGACCACCTCTTTATAAACCCAAGCACACCCATGGCTATATTTACCATGGTAGAAATGTGTTCAGAAAACTTTAACTTTGGGTCTAGTTTAACACCTAGATCATCAACCAATGTAATTCTCTCAAGAGAACTACCGCAGAGGGTGTAAGGAGCCAGGAAGGGGCTGGAGCGACAAAAAGTCATAACATTGCACTTCGAGGCATTAAGTTGTAACATATTTGCACAGCACCATGACTGAAAGCTATTGAGATCAGATTGCAAACGAGAGTGAAATGAAATGTCCTTATACTGGACACAGAGTTTAACATCATCCGCATACATAAGTACTCGAGAATTTGTTAATACAGAAGGCAGGTCATTAATAAAGAGTGTGAAAAGTAAGGGGCCTAAATGGCTACCCTGTGGTACTCCAGAAGTAACCATAACAGGTAAAGATACGGAGTTTTTGAAAAGGACCCTTTGAGACCTAGAACACAGGTAGCTAGAAATCCATCTCAACAGATTGGGCGGAAACCCTAGAAGGTTGAGCTTTTGTGCAAGAAGAGAATGGTTTACGGAATCGAATGCCTTACTGAAGTCAGTGTAAATAACATCCGTCAGCAAGTTACTTTGAAAGCCTTTAATTACAAAGGAGGTGAACTCTAAAAGATTAGTGGTTGTTGATCGTCGCCGTATAAATCCGTGCTGAGCTGGAGATATAAGTTTTGGCCTACCGTCCCGGAAAAGCTTTGAAATGCAAAAATGTTGATTGATGTGAGATATTTTTTTTCCATAATTTTACTTTAAAAACTCGGGAAAATTCGAGTTTATTTTAAAAAGTAAAATGTTGATTTTTGTGAGGTATTTTGTACGAACTATGGCAGAACTTGTTTTTTAGGAACTTATTAAGGTTGTAATTTTTAGTTTAAGTTTTTTTCAGAGGTTGCGGCTTGTTTTTTTACATAACTTAAGTATCTGGTTGCAAAAAACTTTGATTATCTGAAAAGTTGATTGATACTGCTATGAAATGGATCCAAACTGTTTGTGGTTTTGGCCTACCATCTCGGAAAAGCTTTGAAATGCAAAAATGTTGATTGTTGTGAGATTTTTTGTTTTCGAAATTTTTACTTTAAAAACTCGGGTTTATTTTCTATGGCAGAACTTGTTTTTTTAAGAACTAGGTAAGTAAGTAATTTTAAATTTAAGGTTTTTTCAGAGGTTGCGCTTTGTTTTTGCACATAACTTAAGTATATTAATTTTGGGTTTAAAAAACTTTGATTATCTGAAAAGTTGATTGCTACTGCTATAAAACTGATCCAAACTGTTTGTGGGTTTGACCTACCGTCTCGAAAAAGCTTTGAAATGCAAAAATGTTGATTGTTGTTATATTTTTTTTTTCGAAATTTTTACTTTAAAAACTCGGGAAAAGTCGGGTTTATTTTCTAAGCCAGAATTTGCTTTTTAAGAACTTATTAAGGATGTAATTTTTAGTTTAAGGTTTTTTCAGAGGTTGCGGTTTGTTTTTTCACATAACTTAAGTATCTTAGATCTGGTTGCAAAAAATTTTGATTATCTGAAAAGTTGATTGATACTGTTATAAAATGGAGCCAAACTCTGTGTGGTTTTGGCCTACCGTCTGGGTAAAGCTTTGAAATGCAAAAATGTTGATTTTTGTAAGGTATTTTATTCGAATTTTTGACTTTGCAAATTCGGGAACAGTCGGGTTAATTTTCTATGGTAGAACTTGTTTTCTAAAAACTTATTAAGGATGTAATTTTAGTTTAAGGTTTTTTCAGAGGTTGCGGTTTGTTTTTTCACATAGCTTAAGTATCTTAGATCTGGTTGTAAAGAAATATGATTATCTGAAAAGTTGATTGATACTGCTATAAAATGGAGCCAAAATCTGTGTGGTTTTGGCCTACCGTCTGGGTAAAGCTTTGAAATGCAAATATGATGATTGTTGTGAGATTTTTTTTCTTCGAATTTTTTACTTTAAAAACTCGGGAAAAGTCGGGTTTATTTTCTATGGCAGAACCTTGTTTTTTATTCTGGACGTTGATATGCAATGACTGCACCATCAAGTGGCCCATGCGACACCAAGCCAAAGCCTGTTACGCGCGGAACCTAGCAGAACGCAGCCCTCCAACCGACCGAGGGGCGCTGCCGCATGACGCGCGGCGCGATTAACCGAACCGGTCGCGAGCATGCAGGAAAAATAGATGTTAGGCTAATATTCGAGGAAAATTAGATCTAATCATAACTAGACTAAGCTAAGCAAGCAGAAATTACCAAAATCAGAAACAAGACAAAACTAAAATGAAACTAACTACGGGAGAGGTAGGCTAGTATAAGAGATTTAAGAAGAGGAAGGGAGTTAGTTGAGGATATAATGTGGTAGAGGGAATTATAATCCGAGCATAAAACCCTAAAGAATAAATAAGTCGCGAGCATGCAGGAAAGATAGATGTTAGGCTAATATTCGAGGAAAATTAGATCTAATCATAACTAGACTAAGCTAAGCAAGCAGAAATTACCAAAATCAGAAACAAGACAAAACTAAAATGAAACTAACTACGGGAGAGGTAGGCTAGTATAAGAGATTTAAGAAGAGGAAGGGAGTTATTTGAGGATACAATGTGGTAGAGGGAATTATAATCCGAGCATAAAACCCTAAAGGGTTCGTGTGAGGCATAATTCGATCTACATAGTGGAAGGAACAAAGGAATAAAGTTTCTAGTGGGTCTAATGGGAATCGTAAAGTTTATGCGGCTCAGCTAGTCAGGGCTGTCTACATCCCCCTTGATCAAGTTGTGCATAAAAATTACACCAAGCATTTTTCTACGACTAACTAAGGATGTTAGATTTATTAAAAGAAGTCTACTACGGTAGGATGGCAGTCTCACAGTTGCATCCCAGTTGAGGCCCCGTAGGGCAAATAATAAAAAGTTTTTCTGTACTGATTCAATACGGTCCTGATGTATGTTGTACTGAGGGCACCATACACATGAGCCGTATTCTAAAATCGGACGAACAAGCGAGATATAGAGAGTCTTCGTTA
>NW_022995934.1:0-981 GCF_900245975.1 Drosophila guanche | reverse complement strand
TGAGTATTTTATTGTTAAAATTTTGACTTTAAAAACTCGGGAAATGTCGGGTTTATTTTCTATGGCAGAACTTGTTTTTTAGGAACTTATTAAGGATGTTATTTTTTGTTTAAGGTTTTTTTCAGAGGTAGCGATTTGTTTTTTTCACATGGCATAAGTATTTTAGATCTGGTTGCAAAAAACTTCGATTATCTGAAAATTTGATTGATACTGCTATAAAATGGATCCAAACTGTGTGTGGTTTTGGCCTACCGTCTGGGTAAAGCTTTGAAATGCAAAAATTTTGATTGTTGTGAGTATTTTTTTGTTAAAATTTTGACTTTAAAAACTCGGGAAATGTCGGGTTTATTTTCTATGGCAGAACTTGCTTTTTAGGAACTTATTAAGGATGTAATTTTTTGTTTAAGGTTTTTTCAGAGGTTGCGGTTTGTTTTTTTACATAACTTAAGTATCTTAGATCTGGTTGCAAAAAACTTTGATTATCTGAAAAGTTGTTTGATGCTGCTATGAAGTGGATCCAAACTGTGTGTGGTTTTGGCCTACCGTCTGGGTAAAGCTATGAAATGCAAAAATGTTGATTGTTGTGAGTATTTTATTGTTAAAATTTTGACTTTAAAAACTCGGGAAATGTCGGGTTTATTTTCTATGGCAGAACTTGTTTTTTAGGAACTTATTAAGGACGTAATTTTTTGTTTAAGGTTTTTTTCAGAGGTAGCGACTTTTTTTTCACATAGCATAAGTATCTTAGATCGGGTTGCAAAAAGCTTTGATTATCTGAAAATTTGTTTGATGCTGCTATGAAGTGGATCCAAACTGTGTGTGGTTTTGGCGTACCGTCTCGGAAAAGCTTTGAAATGCAAAAATGTTGATTTTTGTGAGGTATTTTTTCGAAATTTTGACTTTAAAAACTCGGGAAGAGTCGAGATTATTTTCTATGGCAGAACCTGGTTTTTTAAGAACTTATTAAGGATTTAATTTTTA
>NW_022995933.1:6527-13877 GCF_900245975.1 Drosophila guanche | reverse complement strand
CGGTAGGCCAAAACCACACAGAGTTTGGATCCATTTTATAGCAGAATCAATCAACTTTTCAGATAATCAAAGTTTTTTCAACCAAAATTAAGATACTTAAGTTATGTGAAAAACCAACCGCAACATCTGAAAAA
Source organism: Drosophila guanche (assembly GCF_900245975.1). Lineage (NCBI taxonomy): Eukaryota > Metazoa > Arthropoda > Insecta > Diptera > Drosophilidae > Drosophila > Drosophila guanche. The sequence continues at coordinate 13,743 of NW_022995933.1, read as the reverse complement.
ACCTTAAACTAAAAATTACTTAATTAATAAGTTCCTAAAAAGCAAGTTCTGCCATAGGAAATAAAACCAACTTTTCCCGAGTTTTTAAAGTAAAAATATCGAGAAAAAAAAAAATCTCACATCAATCAACATTTTTGCATTTCAAAGCTTTACCCAGACGGTAGGCCAAAACCGCAAACAGTTTGGATCCATTTTATAGCAGTATCAATCAACTTTTAAGATAACAAAGTTTTTAACAACCAAAATTAAAATACTTAAGTTATGTGAAAAAACAAACCACAACCTCTGAACAAACCCTAAACCAAAAAGTACAAAATTTCTAGTTCTTACAAAAAACAAGGTCTGCCATAGAAAATATACCCAACTCTTCCCGAGTTTTTAAAGTCCAAATTTCGTAATAAATACTTTACAAAAATCAACATTTTTGCATTTCAAAGCTGTATATTTCCCAGACGGTAAGGCAGTGTTTGGAACCAAAACCACACAGAGTTTGGATCCACTTGATAGCAGTATGAATAAACTTTTCAGATAAACAAAGTTCCATACAACCAGATCTAAGATAACTAGGTTATGTGAAAAAAACAAACCGCAACCTCTGAAAAACCCTTAAACTAAAAATAACATCTTGCCATAGAAAATAAAACCGACTTTTCCCGAGTTTTTAAAGTAAAAATTTCGAAAACAAAAAATCTCACAACGATCAACGTTATTGCATTTCTAAGCTTTACCCAGACGGTAGGCCAGAACCACACAGAGTTTGGATCCATTTTATAGCAGTATCAATCATCTTTTCAGATAATCAAAGTTTTTTACAACCAAAATTAAGACTAACTTAAGGTTTGTGGAAAATTAAATAGCAACCTCTGAAAAAACCTTAAACTAAAAATTACAAAATTGCTAGTTCTTAAAAAACAAGTTCTGCCATAGAAAATAAACCCGACTTTTCCAGAGTTTTTAAAGTCAAAATTTGAACAAAAAAAATCTCACAACAATCAACAATTTTGCATTACAAAGCTTTACCCAGGCGGTAGGCCAAAACCATACAGAGTTTGGATCCATTTTATAGCAGTATCAATCAACTTTTCAGATAATCAAAGCTTTTTACAACCACAATTACTTCCTTAATAAGTTCTTAAAAAACAAGTTCTGCCATAGAAAATAAACCCGAGTTTTTAAAGTCAAAATTTCGTACAAAATACCTCACAAAAATCAACATTTTTGCATTTCAAAGCTTTACCCTGACGGTAGGCCAAAACCACACAGAGTTTTGATCCATTTTATAGCAGAATCAATCAACTTTTCAGATAATCAAATTTTTTTTGCAACCAGATCTAAGATACTTAAGTTATGAAAAAAAACAAGCCGCAAGCTCTAAAAAAAACCTTAAACTAAAAATTACTTCCTTAATAAGTTCTTAAAAAAAACGTTCTGTCATTGAAAATAAACCCGACTTTTCTCGAGTTTTTAAAGTAAAAATTTCGAAAACAAAAAATCTCACAACAATAAGCATTTTTGCATTTCAAAGCCTAACCGAGACGGTAGGCCAAAACCACACAGAGTTTGGATACATTTTATAGCAGTATCAATCAACTTTTCAGATAATTAAAGTTTTTTACAACCAAAATTAAGATATTTAAGTAATGTAAAAAAACAAAACGCAACCTCTGAAAAAACCTTAAACTAAAAATTACATCCTTAATAAGTTCCTAAAAAACAAGTTATGTCAGAGAAAATAAACCCGAATTTTCCCGAGTTTTTAAAGTAAGAATATCGAAAACAAAAAATCTCACAACAATCAACATTTTTGCATTTCAAATCCTTACCCAGGCGGTAGGCCAAATCCACAAACAGTTTGGATCCATTTTATAGCAGTATCAATCAACTTTTTAGATAATCAAAGTTTTTTACAACCAAAATTAAGACTTGCTTAAGTTATGTGAAAAAACAAACCGCAACCTCTGAAAAATCCTTAAACTAAAAATTACAAAATTGCTAGTTTTAAAAAAACAAGTTCTACCATAAAAAATAAAACCGACTTTTCCCGAGTTTTTAAAGTAAAAATTTCGAAAACAAAAAATCTCACAACAATCAACGTTTTTGCATTTCAAAGCTTTGCCCAGACGGTAGGCCAAAACCACACAGAGTTTGGATCCATTTTAGAGCAGTATCAATCAACTTTTCCGATAATCAAAGCTTTTAACAACCAAAATTAAGATACTTAAGTTGTGTAAAAAAAAACAAACCGCAACCTCTGAAAAAACCTTAAACTATTATTTACAAAATTGCTAGTTCTTAAAAAACAAGTTCTGCCATAAAAAATAAAACCGACTTTTCCCGAGTTTTTAAAGTAAAAATTTCGAAAACAAAAAATCTCACAACAATCAGCGTTTTTGCATTTCAAAGCTTTGCCCAGACGGTAGGCCAAAACCACACAGAGTTTGGATCCATTTAATAGCAGTATCAATAAACTTTTCAGATAATCAAAGCTTTTTACAACCACTATTAAGATACTTAAGTTATGTGAAAAAACAAACCGCAACCTCTGAAAAAACCTCAAACTTAAAATTACTTCCTTAATAAGTTCTTAAAAAACAAGTTCTGCCATAGAAAACAAACCCGAGTTTTTAAAGTCAAAATTTCGTACAAAATACCTCACAAAAATCAACATTTCTGCATTTCAAAGCTTTACCCTGACGATAGGCCAAAACCACACAGAGTTTTGATCCATTTTATAGAAGAATCAATAAACTTTTCAGATAATCAAAGTTTTTTTGCAACCAGATCTAAGATACTTAAGTTAGAAAAAAAAACAAACCGCAAGCTCTAAAAAAAACCTTAAAGTAAAAATTACTTCCTTAATAAGTTCTTAAAAAAAAAGTTCTGCCATAGAAAATAAACCCGACTTTTCTCGAGTTTTTAAAGTAAAAATTTCGAAAACAAAAAATCTCACAACAATAAGCATTTTTGCTTTTCAAAGCTTAACCGAGACGGTAGGCCAAAACCACGCAGAGTTTGGATCCATTTTATAGCAGTATCAATCAACTTTTCAGATAATTAAGGTTTTTTACAACCAAAATTAAGATATTTAAGTTATGTGAAAAAAAAAAACGCAACCTCTGAAAAAACCTTAAACTAAAAATTACATCCTTAATAAGTTCTTAAAAAAACAAGTTCTGCCATAGAAAATAAACCCGACTTTTCCCGAGTTTTTAAAGTCAAAATTTCACAACAATCAACGTTTTTGCATTTCAAAGCTTTACCCAGACGGTAGGCCAAAACCACACAGAGTTTGGATCCATTTTATAGCAGTATCAATCAACTTTTCAGATAATCAAAGCTTTTTACAACCAAAATTAAGATACTTAAGTTATGTTTAAAAAACAAACCGCAACCTCTGAAAAAACATTAAACTAATAATTACAAAATTGCTAGTTCTTAAAAAACAAGTTCTGCCATAGAAAACGGTAGAAAATAAACCCGACTTTTCCCGAGTTTTTAAAGTTAAAATATCGAAAAAAAAATCTCACATCAATCAACATTTTTGCATTTCAAATCCTTACCCAGGCGGTAGGCCAAAACCACAAACAGTTTGGATCCATTTAATAGCAGTATCAATCAACTTTTCAGATAATTAAAGCTTTTTACAACCACAATTAAGATACTTAAGTTATGTGAAAAAACAAACCGCAACCTCTGAAAAAACCTTAAACTTGAAATTACTTCCTTAATAAGTTCTTAAAAAACAAGTTCTGCCATAGAAAATAAACCCGAGTTTTTAAAGTCAAAATTTCGTACAAAATACCTCACAAAAATCAACATTTTTGCATTTCAAAGCTTTACCCTGACGGTACGCCAAAACCACACAGAGTTTTGATCCATTTTATAGCAGAATCAATCAACTTTTCAGATAATCAAAGTTTTTTTGCAACCAAAATTAAGATACTTAAGTTATGTAAAAAAACAAACCGCAACCTCTGAAAAAACCTTAAACTTAAAATTACTTTCTTAATAAGTTCTTAAAAAACAAGTTCTGCCATAGAAAATAAACCCGAGTTTTTAAAGTCAAAATTTCGTACAAAATACCTCACAAAAATGAACATTTTTGCATTTTAAAGCTTTACCCAGACGGTGGGCCAAAACCACACAGAGTTTGGATCCATCTGAAAAAACCTTAAACTAAAAATTACTTAATTAATAAGTTCCTAAAAAGCAAGTTCTGCCATAGGAAATAAACCCAACTTTTCCCGAGTTTTTAAAGTAAAAATATCGAAAAAAAAAAATCTCACATCAATCAACATTTTTGCATTTCAAAGCTTTATCCAGACGGTAGGCCAAAACCACACAGTTTGGATCTATTTTATAGCAGTATCAATCAACTTTTCAGATAATCAAAGTTTTTTACAAACCAAATTATGGGAAAAAAACAAACCGCAACCTCTGAGAAAACCTTAATCCAAAAATTACATTCTTAATAAGTTCTTAAAAAAACAAGTTCTGCCATAGAAAGTAAACCCGACTTTTCCCGAGTTTTTAAAGTCAAAATTTCGTAAAAAAATACCTCACAAAAATCAACATGTTTGCATTTCAAAGCTTTACCCAGACGGTAGGCCAAAACCACACAGAGTTTGGATCCACTTTATAGCAGTATCAATCTACTTTTCAGATAATCAAAGTTTTTTACAATCCAAATTATGGGAAAAAAACAAACCGCAACCTCTGAGAAAACCTTAATCTAAAAATTACATTCTTAATAAGTTCTTAAAAAAACAAGTTCTGCCATAGAAAGTAAACCCGACTTTTCCCGAGTTTTTAAAGTCAAAATTTCGTAAAAAAATAACTTACAAAAATCAACATGTTTGCATTTCAAAGCTTTACCCAGACGGTAGGCCAAAACCACACAGAGTTTGGATCCACTTTATAGCAGTATCAATTATCTTTTCAGATAATCAAAGTTCTTTACAACCAGTTCTAAGATACTTAAGTTATGTGAAAAAACAAACCGCTACCTCTGAAAAAACCTTAAACTAAAAATTACATCCTTAATAAGTTCTGCCATAGAAAATAAACCCGATTTTTCCCGAGTTTTTAAAGTAAAAATATCGAAAAATAAAATCTCACATCAATCAACATTTCTGCATTTCAAAGCTTTACCCGGACGGTAGGCCAAAACCACACAGTTTGGATCCATTTTATAGCAGTATCAATCAACTTTTCAGATAATCAAAGTTTTTTAAAACCAAAATTAAGATACTTAAGTTATGTGAAAAAACACAACACTGAACAAACCTTAAACCAAAAATTACAAAATTACTAGTTCTTAAAAAACAAGTTCTGCCATAGAAAATAAACCCAACTCTTTCCGAGTTTTTAAAGTCCAAATTTCGTAATAAGTACCTCACAAAAACCAACATTTTTGCATATCAAATCTGTATATTTCCCAGACGGTAAAGCAAAACCACAAAGTGTTTGGAACCAAAACCACACAGAGTTTGGATCCACTTGATAGCAGTATGAATAAACTTTTCAGATAAACAAAGTTCCATACAACCAGATCTAAGACAACTAGGTTATGTGAAAAAAACAAACCTCAACCTCTGAAAAAACCTTAAACTAAAAATTACATCCTTAATAAGTTCCTGAAAAACAAGTTCTGCCATAGAAAATAAAACCGACTTATCAAAAATTGTTAAGGTCCAAATTTCGAAAAAAAAAATCTCACAACAATCAACATTTTTGAATTTCAAAGCCTTTCCGAGACGGTAGGCCAAAACCACAAACAGTTTGGATCCATTTTATATCAGTATCAATCAACTTTTCAGATAATCAAAGTTTTTTACAACCAAAATTAAGATACTTAAGTTATGTGAAAAAACAAACCGCAACCTCTGAAAAAACTTTAAACTAAAAATTACAAAATTACTGTTTCTTAAAAATCAAGTTCTGCCGTAGAAAATAAAACCGACTTTTCCCGAATTTTTGAAGTCAAAATTTCGTAATAAATACCTCACAAAAATCAACGTTTTTGCATTTCAAAGCTTTACCCAGACGGTAGGCCAAAACCACACAAAGTTTGGATCCATTTTATAGCAGTATCAATCAACTTTTCAGATAATCAAAGTTTTTTACAAACCAAATTATGTGAAAAAAACAAACCGCAACCTCTGAGAAAAAATTAAACTAAAAATTACATACTTAATAAGTTCTTAAAAAAGAAGTTCTGCCCTAGAAAATAAACCCGACTTTTCCCGAGTTTTTAGAGTCAAAATTTCGAAAAAAATACCTCACAAAAATCAATATGTTTGCATTTCAAAGCTTTACCCAGACGGAAGGCCAAAACCACACAGAGTTTGGATCCACTTTATAGCAGTGTCAATCAACTTTTCAGATAATCAAAGTTCTTTTCAACCAGATCTAAGATACTTAAGTTATGTGAAAAAACACAACACTGAACAAACCTTAAACCAAAAATTACAAAATTACTAGTTCTTAAAAAACAAGTTCTGCCATAGAAAATAAACCCAACTCTTCCCGAGTTTTTAAAGTCCAAATTTCGTAATAAATACCTCACAAAAATTAACATTTTTGCATATCAAATCTGTATATTTCCCAGACGGTAAAGCAAAACCACAAAGTGTTTGGAACCAAAACCACACAGAGTTTGGATCCACTTGATAGCAGTATGAATAAACTTTTCAGATAAACAAAGTTCCATACAACCAGATCTAAGATAACTAGGTTATGTTAAAAAAAAAACCTCAACCTCTGAAAAAACCTTAAACTAAAAATAACATCCTTAATAAGTTCCTGAAAACAAGTTCTGCCATAGAAAATAAAACCGACTTTTCACGAATTTTTAAGGTCCAAATTTCGAAAAATAAAATCTCACAACAATCAACATTTTTGAATTTCAAAGCCTTTCCGAGACGGTAGGCCAAAACCACAAACAGTTTGGATCCATTTTATATCAGTATCAATCAACTTTTCAGATAATCAAAGTTTTTTACAACCAAAATTAAGATACTTAAGTTATGTGAAAAAACAAACCACAACCTCTGAAAAAACCTTAAACTAAAAATTACAAAATTGCTAGTTCTTAAAAAACAAGTTCTGCCATAGAAAATAAAACCGACTTTTCCCGAGTTTTTAAAGTCAAAATTTCGAAAAAAAAAAATCTCACAACAATCCACATTTTTGCATTTCAAAGCTTTTCCGAGAC
>NW_022995933.1:0-2878 GCF_900245975.1 Drosophila guanche | reverse complement strand
AAAAAAAAAAAATCTCACAACAATCCACATTTTTGCATTTCAAAGCTTTTCCGAGACGGTAGGCCAAAACCACACAGAGTTTGGATCCACTTTATAGCAGTATCAATCAACTTTTCAGATAATCAAAGTTTTTTGCAACCAGATCTAAGATACTTAAGTTATGTGAAAAAACAAAACGCAACATCTGAAAAAACCTTAACCTAAAAATAACATGGTTAATAAGTTCTTAAAATACAAGCTCTGCCATTGAAATAATCCCCACTTTTTCCGTGCTTTTAAAACCAAAATTTCTAAAAAAAAAAAATCACAAAAATCAATATTTGTACATTTTAAGGCTTTATATTACCCAGACGGTTGGTCAAAACCAAAGCAGTTTACATTCACTTTTTATCTGCGTCAATAAGCTTTTCATACAATCAAAGCTCTTTACAACCAGATCTAAGATACTTAACTTATGTGAAAAATCATAACGCTACTTCTAAAAAACCTTAAACAAAAAAGTACAATCTTTGAAAATTCTTAAAAGAAAAGTTCTGCCATAGAAAATAGACCCGACTTTTCCCAAACTTTTTAAAGTCAAAATTTCTTATAAAATACCTTACAAAAATCAAAATTTTTGGATTTCAATGATTTACCCAGACGGTAGGCCAAAACCACACAGAGTTTGGATCCACTTTATAGCAGTATCAATCAACTTTTGAGATAATAGAAATTCTTTACACCCAGAACTAAGATACTTAACTTATTGGAAAAACAAACCGCTAACTAAAAAATTACATCCTTAATAAGTTTTTAATAAACAATTTCTGCCAAATACCTCACAAAAATCAACAATTTTGCATTTCAAAGCTTTACCCAGAAGGTAGGCCAAAGCCACACAGAGTTTGGATCCACTTTATAGCAGAATGAATCAATTTTTCAGATAATCAAAATTCTTTACAACCAGATCTAAGATACTTAAGCTCTGTGAAAAAACATACCGCAACCTCTGAAAAAACCTTAAAAAAAAGTACTTTCTTTATAAATTCTTAAAAAACAAGTTCTGCCATTAAAAATAAACCCGACTCTTCCCGAGTTTTTAAAGTCAAAATTTCGAGAAAAAAAAATCTCACAAAAAGCAACATTTTTGCATATCAAAGCTTTACCCAGACGGTAGGCCAAAACCACACAGAGTTTGAATCCACTTTATAGCAGTATCAATCAACTTTTCAGATAATCAAAGTTTTTTGCAACCAGATCTCAGATAATTAAGTTATGTGAAAAAACAAAACGCAACCTCTGAAAAAACCTTAAACTACAAATTACATCCTTAATAAGTTCTTAAAAAACAAGTTCTGCCATAGAAAATAAACCCGACTTTTCGCGAGTTTTTAAAGTCAATATTACGAAAAAAAAATCTCACAACAATCAACATTTTTTCATTTCAAAGCTTTTCCGAAACGGAAAAGATCTAGAGATCTAAGATACTTAAGCTCTGTGAAAAAACATACCGCAACCTCTGAAAAAACCTTAAAAAAAAGTACTTTCTTTAAAAATTCTTAAAAAACAAGTTCTGCCATTAAAAATAAACCCGACTCTTCCCGAGTTTTTAAAGTCAAAATTTCGAGAAAAAAAAACTCACAAAAAGCAACATTTTTGCATATCAAAGCTTTACCCAGACGGTAGGCCAAAACCACACAGAGTTTGAATCCACTTTATAGCAGTATCAATCAACTTTTCAGATAATCAAAGTTTCTTGCAACCAGATCTAAGATACTTACGCTATGGGAAAAACCAAATCGCTACCTCTGAAAAAACCTTAAACTTAAAATTACATCCTTAATAAGTTCTTAAAAAACAATTTCTGCCATAGAAAATTAACCCGACTTTTCCCGAGTTTTTACGCAACCTCTGAAAAAACCTTAAACTAAAAATAACATCCTTAATAAATTCTTAAAAACAAGTTCTGCCATAGAAAATATACTCGACTTTTCCCGAGTTTTATATGTCAAAATTACGAAAAAAAAAAATTTCACAACAATCAACATTTTTGCATTTCAAAGGTTTACTCAGACGGTAGGCCAAAACCCCACAGAGTTTGGATCCATTTTATAGCAGTATCAAACAACTTTTCAGATAATCAAAGTTTTTTACAAAAAGATCTAAGATACTCAAGTTATGTGTAAAAACAAACCAAACCTCTGAAAAAACTTTAAACTAAAAATAACATCCTCAATAAATTCTTAAAAAACAAGTTATGCCATAGAAAATAAACCCGACTTTTCCCGAGTTTTTAAAGTCAAAATTTCGTACAAAATACGTCACAAAAATCAACATTTTTGCATTTCAAAGCTTTACCCAGACGGTAGGCCAAAACCACACAGAGTTTGGATCCACTTTATAGCAGTATCAATCAACTTTTCAGATAATCAAAGTTCTTTACAACCAGGTCTAAGATACTTAAGTTATGTGAAAAAACAAACCGCTACTTCTTAAAAACCTTAAACAAAAAAGTACAAACTTTGAAAATTCTTAAAAGAAAAGTTCTGCAATAGAAATTAAACCCGACTTTTCCCGAATTTTTAAAGTCAAAATTTCGTACACAATACGTCACAAAAATCAACATTTTTGCATTTCAAAGCTTTACCCAGACGGTAGGCCAAAACCACACAGAGTTTGGATCCACTTTATAGCAGTATTAATCAACTTTTGAGATAATAGAAATTCTTTACAACCAGAACTAAGATACTTAAGTTATGTGAAAAAACAAACCGCAACCTCTGAAAAAAACTTAAAATTAAAATTACATCCTTAATAAGTTCTTAAAAAACAAGTTCTGCCATAGAAAATAAACCCGACTTTTCCCAAGTTTTAAAAGTCAAAATTTCGAAAAAAAAAA